>NW_020174922.1:2279237-2283915 GCF_003031525.2 Neophocaena asiaeorientalis asiaeorientalis | reverse complement strand
GAGATCTTTGAAGGCAGGGGCTTTCTTATTCATCCCTGAATCTCCAGTACCCAGCACAACACCTAGCATATCATATCGATCAGTAAATGCTGTTGAAAGAGGATGGATGGTTAGATGGATGGATGAATGGATGGATGGATAGATGATACGAGTCTTATTTTATCTATTTGTATAATTTAGCAATCAGCAGTCCAACCTCAAAACTCCCTTCCTTGGTCTTGAAGAAATGGAACATGTTGGATTTAACCATTTCTATATTTGCTAGTTAGCCAGGAATACTGTAACTGGCATTAATAAGAAATAAAAAGAAAAGATGACTGATTCTGATAAATGAAGAGGGAGAATTATACTATGAAAACTTAAAAAACTGCTAGGGAAAAGAAGGCAGTCACTGCAGGCTTTTATTTGTATTTTATTTTATCATAGGTTCTTAGGACTCGTCCCTAGACACCTCAGGAAATCCCTCTCTCATGTCTCTGCTAAGGGAGACGAATGCCCACATTTGAGTGCTTCAGTTATTTTTTGGATGGCATCCAAATTAGCATCACTTTAATAAATGTTTGCTGGAGCACTGGATGTGCCCAAGTTGGTGCTAAATGTGGAGAAGGTTACCAGGTGGAGCTGAAGTTGGCCTCAGCCCACAGGGAGTTGACAGACTGGGAGAGATCATGAAGAACGCCTCCAGTAATGTGCTCCAGTGCTCAAAAGCAAATCTAACTCAAACACTCAGAGGAGGTTGCTGTGACTTCCAATTTGAGTTGAAAGCAGGGTCAAAGAGGCTTAATGGACAAAGGAGAAGGGATGGATGTATAAGTAGGAGCCAGAGATTTTTTTTTTGGGGGGGGGGGAAGCGAACACCAGATGGTTAAATGCACTCTTTAGGACATATTCAGGGCTGTAGCAGTGCAGAGATGGTCCAGTGTGCTGGAGGTGTATGCAGCACGTTTCTCATAAAATGACTAAAGTTAAATTCATTGGATAAGGAGATGGAATTGGAGGAAAGTTATTAGAAGGAGCGTTGCCCAGCTCCGTGCAGAGAAAGTTTAATAATCCAGAAGTGTTGTCCAATTCATTACTCAGAGTTCTATCCTGACATGCAGAATAATACTAGAAAAGTAAAGTGACAGGATAGACTCGCCCAGCAAAGATAACAATAATAGAATTCTCAAGATTACTGATGCTTAAAAACACAAGTAAATACGTAAGATGGTAGGATTCATTAGTTCTTTCTTCATGCTCCC
This sequence comes from Neophocaena asiaeorientalis asiaeorientalis, assembly GCF_003031525.2. Taxonomy (NCBI): domain Eukaryota; kingdom Metazoa; phylum Chordata; class Mammalia; order Artiodactyla; family Phocoenidae; genus Neophocaena; species Neophocaena asiaeorientalis. Next base: position 2,282,674 of record NW_020174922.1, on the reverse strand, counting down.
CAAGTAATATAAGTATTCTACTTCTGGAATGAATTGGTAAGCTGCTCACGAATTAACTCTGCTTGAATCTGCTGAACAACAGTAATTCCCAGGTATTAGCTTGTACCGTGTGCCGGGCACTGTGCTAAATGCTTTAAATCTGTCATTTAACTTGACCCTCACCCCCACCCCATGAGGTAACTATTAATATTTCTCATAATAACCTTTTAATTTTAGAAATTTTTAAACTTACAGAAAAGTTGTAACGATAGTATAGAGGTTTCCTGAATACTCCTCCACCCAGTTTCCCTTGTTATTAGCATCTTACATTAGTATGGCACATGTTTCACAATTAATGAACTAAGACACATAACTATTAACCACAGTCCATACTTTATTTATATTTCCTTAGATTTTACCTAATGTCCTTTTTCTGTCCCAGGATCTCACAATGCATTTAGTCATCCTGTCTCCTTAGGTTCTCTTGGTTGTGACAGTTTCTCAGCCTCTTCTTGTTTTTGGTGACCCTGACAGTTTTGGAGAGCTCTGGTCAGGTTTTCCTGGTAGAATGTCCCTCAATTTGGATTTCTCTTATAATTATATCGGGAGGAAGACCACAGAGGTAAAGTGCCATTCTCGTCACATCGTATCAAGAGTGCCTGCTCTCGGGCTTCCCTGGTGGCGCAGTGGTTGAGAGTCCGCCTGCCGATGCAGGGGACACAGGTTCGTGCCCCGGTCCGGGAAGATCCCACATGCCGCGGAGCGGCTGGGCCCATGAGCCATGGCCGCTAAGCCTGCGTGTCCGGAGCCTGTGCTCCGCAACAGGAGAGGCCACGACAGTGAGAGGCCCGCGTACCGCAAAAAAAAAAAAAATAGAGTGCCTGCTCTCAACATGATTTATCACTGATAATGTTAAGCTGCTTGAACTCCTGGCTGAAGTAGTGTTTGTCAGGTTTCTCCACTGAAAAGTTACTCTCCTCACCCCCTACCTCCTTTCCGCAATAGTGTATTCTGGAAGAAAATCACTGTGCACAGCCCATGTGAGGGGGCAGTATCTACATGAATTATTTGGAATTTTCCCATATGGGTGACTTGTCTATTCTCCCACATTTATTCATTCAATCATTTATTTATATCACTGTAGACCTAAGGGTATTTATTTTATACTTTTGGTTATAATCCAATACCACATTATTTATTTTGTTGATTAAATTATCTCAGCTTTGGTCATTGGGAACTCTTTCATTTGGCTCTTATGTCCCTTTGGCATACACCCCCAACCCCTCTTTTGTTTATTTTTGGAGCATTTTCTTACTTTCTGACACTGCAAGGTGCTCCACTTGGCTTCCAGGCTCATCTTATGTAGTACTTGCCCCAGCCTTGGAATTAGGCATTTCTCAGGAACCAGGAGTCCTGGTTCCTCTTCTTGGGGAATACTATTAGAAACCAAGATCTGGATGTTGGTTATGGAAGTAACTATATTTATTTTCTGTACTTTATACATGAGGAAACAGAAGTTTAGAGAGATTAGGTAACCTGACCAAGGTCATACCTTAGAAAATTGTAAAACCTAGATTCAAACTCAGGTCTTTCTGATCTTGTAAGTATGGCATTTCTTGCTTTTCTTTTTCCCCCTCTTGGGATATCAGTCTGCCTTCCAATGACAGTTAAGTAGTAGTAGAAGTTTCCCTGGTCTGCTGACATATATTGTATTTCAGCATTCCCTTTCTTACTGTCCCTCAGATCAGATTTTGGTAGGGTGTATTCAAGACAATGACACTTTAGTTAGTGGTTGTAATCTAAAATAAGTATCCCCGGAGGTAGTGCCGAGGGTCTGAAAGCGATTTTTCCACATTTTGGGAAATCTAATGGAAATCATACGTTTAACCATGACACAACTGCCCAGGCTAAGGAGAATGTCACATTTCTTTGATTCTATATCAGCTCAATGTGGCTGGCTACATGAGTTATTTCAAACCATTTGAAGCTCCGATTGGCTGATGATGACTTCATAGGAATTTCTGAAGTTGGAGAGGATAATAAAGAGTCTTTAGGGGTAGAAATGTTGGAAACGGCCACTTTCGTTACTGTTCTACTTGTGATCCAACTCTAATTGAAGTGGAGCCATTATGAGAGCTGTCTCTGTGCATGTGTCAGGGAAAGAGTAACTTTTTTGGATATAGATAGACATATATTTGGTTTATGTTTTACCATTTGCTGTAATGTTTTAATATTCAAAATTCTGGCCCAAGTTACTTTTAATTTCTGCTTCATTTTAGATGCCTACTTAAAATTTTTTAAGTGTACATATTGGAATGGTTTTTTTTTTTTTGGTATTCTATTTTCTGAAGGAAAAACCTATATCTTACTATAGATAAGCATATGGATCTATTTAATATGTTCAAAAGCAATGCATACGAATGACTCAGAGCCTAAGTTTGTGGAGTTTGGATGACTTTCCTGCTGGGATGGTCTCAGAAAGGTGGTAGGAGAAAGGGGGAGAGATGAATGAACTAAATGGGAGAGGAGTTATATGTGGTTCTAGAAAACAAAAGACGCATAAGCACCCGGAAAAGATAACTGGTTTTGATAGAAGGAAAATTCTCAGTGAATATTAACAGAGCCTGGCTTTTCATACGGTTGTGTTCACTTGAAACCATATGAGGAAACTGTGAAATTAAAATACTTAGAAAAAGAGAATATTGTTCGAAAGAAACTTTTGAGATCATTTAATTCAGCAGTTCTAAACATTAGAATAACTGGGGAAGCTTTTCAATAATACCGACGTCCAGGCCCCATCTTAAGAAACATCTTAAGTTTCTGACTTGGTTGATCTCTGATGCAGCCCTGACATGGGAAATTTTTTAAACTCCTCAGTAATTTTAATGTGTATACAGACTTAAAACCATCGATCTAGTTTTTTTTTTTAATTTTGAGATATTTCAAATGCACAAAAAATATAGTGAAAATATATTAGAGACCTAGTATTTACTACCTAGATTTAACACATAACTTATAGCCACATTTGCTTCATTTGCTTTTGTTTCTTAAGAAATAGGATGGCACAGATATCCGTTGAGTCCCTCACCCACCATCAAATCCCACTGCCTTCCCTCCTTTTCCAGAGGCATTCGCTACCCTGAAGGTGGTGATACCCCACCCATGAATAATTTCATACCTTTACCTAACAGGTATGTGAGTATGTACGGTTTTGTCTGTTTTAAAATTTTGCGTGCATATATTATGATATATAGTATATAGATCTTTTTACATTTTGCTTTTCCTTACTCAACATTACGGTTTTGCAACTCACCCCTGTATTCAAGTTCATGAGTTTTAACTGCTATATCGTGTTCCCTTGTATAACAGAATTTATTTATTCATTCCCCTACTAATGGGCATTTAAGCCGTTCTTGCCACTTAGGTTTTTTTTTTTTTTTTTTTTTTTTTGGGTTAAA
>NW_020174922.1:2241070-2279223 GCF_003031525.2 Neophocaena asiaeorientalis asiaeorientalis | reverse complement strand
CCCCTTAGGTTTTTTTTTTTTTATTTTTTGGTTCGGGTATAATAAAAACTCTGTGGTGGACATTTTTGTACACATCTCTTTGAGCGTACAGAGCAAGCTTCTCTAGGGCAGAGCTTTCTAACCGGTGCAGTACAGGAGTACGTTACAGTTGAGTAGAAGATCTGGGGTCCCTGAGCCCTCAGGGAAACCAAGTCGGACCTGAGGGAAACACAGACCCCAGGATGGGTCACCTCCTGCTGGGAGCAGCCTCCTCAGGTTACCCCAGTGTGTTATATGAATATCATCATTCTCTATGTGTGCCATGATGCAAAAGAGGTTGGAAAACACTGCCCCCTAAAATGTACCTAGACATGAAAGTTCTGTGTTTTAGAATAAGCACTTTTTATTCTATAATTATTGCTAAGTTATTCTCCAAAATAATCGTAGCAATCTACACGCCCACGTTGCCAGACTTGAAAAATTTTTGCCGGTCTCGTAGATATGAAATGCTATCTTGTTTTACTTTGTGTTTTCTTGATAAATCAGGCAGTCCTTTCACACGTTTATTGGCATATGTTTGTGGTTTGTGAATTGGCTGTTTCTATCCTTTGCTCGTTTTTCCATTGAATTGTTTCTTCTTCTTACTGATTTGCAATGATTGTCTGTTTTCTGGATATTAGTATTGTGTCGGTTATATGCATTTGCAAACTATAACTTACCTTTTATTTTTAAGGTCATTCTTCATTAAAAGTTTTCGTTTTCTAGTTTATGTTTCCGATGAAAAAACTTGAGATTCAAGGTTGCCTAGTAATAATATTTCAGCACTGAATGTTGTCACCATGCTTGCCATGCTGCTCAAGCAGTGTAGCCAGGTTGAAAAGAATACAGGTCTGAACCCAAGGCTACAGGGGTCTTCGAGATCTGTTTCTAACAGTTATCGGTAAAAACTGGTCTAAAAATAATTTTCTCGTATCAATTGAATGGTTACCTAAGTAAGCTGACACAAACAGTGATGAATAATTTAGTCACCTAGTCCCAAACCTTATGCCTATTTAGTGACAAAGCTGCCAGAATCCCAAAGTGTGCTCTTTGGGATCCTACTCTTTAGAAAGTATTCTTTCGTCAATTTCATTTTTTCATTTCCTTCTTTTAAAAATTTCTAAACTTATTAGTCTGTGGAATCCCCCTTTTCTGTGGAACACCTAAATAACATCCCAAGAAACTATTATCCTATAGAACAGACTTTGAGAATCCCTACACTAGAAAACATTCATCTAAGGTCTCCAAGCGAGCCTTCCCCTGTGCTGGTACTTTGTCTAAACAGTCTAATAAATGTATGAATATGGAAGCACCAATATCGGTTATACTGAACTCGACACACTGGTATGTAGCGAAGAGAAATAATAAGGCTCCTTTTGTTTCCTAATGGAATCTTGTGTTTTACTCTGTGAGGGTGCGTAATAAAACTATTTCCTTGTCCTTTATGTATGCATCTCTTTAAAATACGAGGATTATTATGTGTATGGGATTATGATTGTTTATTGAGTTCTGTAGGTATGGCTCTTTAGAAGGGTCTGTCACTTACCTGAAGACCTAGAATTCTAGGACAAAAGACAAAAACTAAGAAGTTGGGCCTTTGCTAGAGGAAAAATGTCTCTTTGGACTTCGATTTCTTGAATCCAGAATTTAAGGAACTGGGTTATCCAGATATATGTTTCCAAGAAGTGGGTACTAAGACGATTGGGAGCTTGGACTTCCGAACTCTGTACAAGAAAGTATCCTTCTAAGTCAAGAGTAAGAGGCAGATTTTTACTATATATCTTTCTTCACATTTGAAATTTTGAACATGCCTATGTATTGTCTATTCTATAACTTGATGAAGTTAATAATGAATGACTAGATTTCATCTTATGATTCAGCGTGTGTTGACCAGGATCTTACTGTGTCTCTGACTGCAGTTAGGGACTATGGCAATCAAAAAAGTAGAAAATTCCTGGGGGGAAGTGATTATTATAATACTGAGGAGGAAATACAGGATTCAAATGTATATATACAGAAGATTACAAATATATAAATTATGCATAGAAAAATGGCAAGAAGTATATATCAAAATGTTAACTGTAGTGCTTTTTGAGCTGCTCAGAATGTTGGTGGGTTTTTTTTCTTTCTTCTAATTAAGAACTTTCTATATTAGCATGTGCTACTCTTCAAATGGTTAAAATTTTATTTTTAGATGTACCAGAAAAAGTGTTTTTATGTAAGTATACCAGATGCTGATATGATTTTAGCGTTAATATGTGTTTTGCAAAGACCTCCAAGCCCACTCTTGTATAACAGTTGTATCATGGATAATGACTGCCCATCAGTTATCATCATCATAATAGAGGAAAGCAGCTCAAAAGTAATAATATGCACAAGCTTCAGAACTAGAAAGACTGAAAGCTTAGGTCCGAAGTTTGGCACTTACTACTGGGTGACCTTGGGTAAGTTTCTGTAACCTCCTTGAACCTCAGTTTCCTCATCTGCTGAGTGAATAAAATAATGGCAGCTACCCCATAGGATTGTTGTAAGGATTAGGTGAGAATCCATCAAAGCCCCTAGCCCTTAGTGTGGCTAGCACATAGTCAGTCCTGAGGGCTGTCAGCTCCTGCTGGGGGTATGAGCCCAAGACTTTCAGCTACATAGGAGAAAATAAATGCCTCATGTGGGAGACAGACAAATTAGCAGGCCTATGTACAATACTTGAAGAGGCCATTTACCTGAAAATCAAGGTGGAGAGCTGGCTTTGGGGAGAGAAATCCCATGAAATACTTCTCAAGAAAAGAGTTAAAAAATTTTTTTCTACAGTAAAATGAAGGAAAAGAGGAAGATGGCAGGGTGTAAAATCAATCAAATGACCTTGGACACCAGGTATAGGGGTACCTGTGGGAAGGAGATAAGAGGAAGGGCTGTAAAGCTACGGGTCAGACAAAACCAAAAAGGGTATTAAAGAGAGGGTTTGATACCAAGGCCTGAATAGAATTTCAGGAATATGAATGATGGTCTGGGACTACCACGTCATAAATCAACGAGGTGACTCAGATGAGATCATAGACCAGAGGAACAAAATTCAAATGGATATTAATAACACCTGACCTTGGATATTAACCTTCAGCACAGCTATTTGTAATGTAAAATTCCTGGTTGGACAATCCTATCACCATCTTGTTCTTTTTTGTTTATTTTATTTTATTTTTTGAGAGAAGGAGGTGGCAAGGGTTGGTTTTAGAAAGGGAAAAAAATAAAGGCAATTTATTTTTTATTTTTTTAAATTAATCTTTATTGGGGTAGTTGCTTTATAATGTGTTCGTTTCTACTGTACAGCAAAGTGAATCAGCTATATGTATACATATATCACCTCTTTTTTTGGATTTCCTTCCCATGTAGGTCAACACAGAGCACTGAGTAGAGATCCCTGAGCTATACAGTAGGTTCTCATTAGGTATCTATTTTATACTTAGTATCAGTAGTGTATGTATGTCAATCCCAATCTCCCAATTCACCCCACGTTTGGGCTTTGAAGGCAAGAGGGTTTGGAAAGGTTCGGAAGTGCTGAGCTATCAGGTATCATGATGGTGTCAGGTTTGTTTTCTGCGAAATACTCGAACTAATTTTATCGGCAGCATTTCTCTCAAGCTATTTACCACCTGAATATTTGTCAAGGCCTTTGGAGGAGACAGCAGGACAAGCACATCTGAAATTCTTTCTATTTGGAGCACAACTTGGGTGGGGAAGGCTCTCTGGTGACAAGGGTGGGGAGCTGACAGTAGATGTTGCTGTGAGAAAGACGGGATTTCAAGAGCTGTCATCAGGATTGCGACGTCTGGTTGCAGTCGATATTTTTCCAAATGCCAGCCACACGAGGATTTAAAAGAATGTGCAAAGAAGCATGTGGCGTACTCCTCATGAAGCAAGAGTGGGCTAAGTGGCTCGCTCGGCATCATCCTCCCCCAACCAATCATGAGCTTGGGCACCCCGATCTCTTCCCTGCAAGGCCTTTGGCCACATGCCCTCCTATACAATGGTGAGGAGGTTGGATGAACCACGATGGTATTTAAAGCACTCTTCCATGGCGCTCTTGCAGTTGTAAGATTTCCCAAGAGGCAGTTGCCAAGATTATGTTCTTTCCCACTGGCTTTTAATTTGTAAATGTTAATGGGCTTTAGATATGGCGATAGAGGTGGCTCTCCGCAAGGTGGCCATAGATGAGAAGGTCTCATGGAAATCTTCAGAGCGTACTCTCTGCCATCATGAAAGATGCTTAAAAAGGGCATAAGATCAAATTCTCTTATTGTCAGCGTGCTGCTTACAGAAACTCTGATTTTAAAAGAAATCTGTGAGTCAGCTATGTTCTCATAGCGACTTGAAAATCACACAATTTTTGCTTAAAAGTAAACCACCCTTAAAAATGGAAAGGAAACAGATCAATACTCACTGGACCATATTTCTCTTTATGTTTTTATCCACCCTAATCATGCACACCATGCTGGCAGCCTTCCCAGATTCTTAACACTGACTTGACACTCTTTTCTCTTCTCCTGGTGTAACAGCCCTATTTGAATGATTAATTCTGGGACACCTCCTTCCTCTCAACCCTAGAAGGCAAACAGATCCACCCTTTCTTTGGCATCAAAAGAGTAATCAATGGGGTATTAGGAGCCACTTCTATTTCAGTATCGGGTCCTTTTATTAAAAAGGAGATTTACTTGAGAGTAACTCAATATCCATTTTATGAATAAAACTGTACACAGATAAACTAAGCCGTTAAACTTCACATAGATGATAAATTACAGACATTTCTAAGTGAATTTGCTACCAAGTTCTTTTTTGTTAAGCTATTAGGAAGGGTTTCAAGGACGGAGTGAGCCTGTTACCGTTTGTTTTCAATTTTTATCATCTTCCTCTTGCCTAATAATTCTCTTCTTAAGAGTTGCACTTTGTTTTATTGAGCCCAAGGCTAAGCTGATGTCTCTCCGTTGCTTCTTTCCAAGTTGTGCACTGTTGGGAAGCTTCCAGATGCCCAGCCCAAGAACCTCAGTATGCAAGACATCTAGTATCACCAGGGTTGCCCTGTCTGCAGAACCTTCTACTAGGTCTTCTTTTTGTGGCTTGCTTTTTCTTTTCTGGGCTTTCATTCCCTTTTTGATGCATTTCTCCAGTCTTGCAGCTGTAGTTCATTTATGCCAATTATTTTTGTTGTGGTACAATATTCCACTAGAGGAATACATCACAACTTTTTTATCCCGTCGAGAGACACTTAGGTCGGTTCCATCTGGGGGCTCTTACAAACAGGGCTGCTGTGAACTTTCTTGCACATGTAACCTGATACACTTACATAAGAGTTTCTTAAAGATTTAGACCTAGGAGTAGGATTGCTCTGCCATGGGGTGTGCCTGTCTTATTAGATAATACCAAACTATTTTCCAAATGGGTTGTCCCAAGCAACTCCCTATTGAAGGGCTCCTGTGTGCCCAACTCTGTGGTGGCCCTGTGGCCAGCAAAATACAGCCCTGTCCCTCCCCTCACAGTGATTACTTACATTCCAATGGGAAGAGTGGTTCTGTCAAGTCACCTTCCAGATAAACAGGAACCACATATGGAGGGATTTCCGTCTCCTTTCTCTCTCTGGGATCACTCTTTGTCTGCCTGGTGTGGTCAACAATCGGACAGAAGCTCCACATTCCCTCTTGTGTTCTCTGAAGTGGTGTCGTTATTCATCCACTTCTCAGGAAGCCTCTTCTTTCCATTGAAAAGAATTGCCTTCTGAAAAGTATCTCCCAGATTGTAACTCTTTTAGGAAGATAATTCAGACACTTCCTGGGTAACGCTTAGGGGCCAGGTGCATTTGTCCCTGCCCTCAGAGACTGTAGATTATAATAAGGGAGACAAACTACATAGTCAGAAACAAACAACAGGGGCCTATTTTAACTGCCCTTGATAAAAAGCAAATGCTCAGGTTTTTTGCCTTTTTTCTAGCTAAATCAGACGTGAATGGCCGGTGCTTTGTGCGAAATATCGTGGCACCACTATTTCACTGCCCTCTGTAAGTGGATTGAGCTGGGAGGGCGGAAGATACTCCACACTTATTTATCTATTTATTCATTCAACAAATATTTATTGAGTGGTTGCTACATGTAAGCCACTATTTTGCTCTCTTGACCTTTGGGAGCTTACATTCCAGTGGACCCACGCTTCCACAGGGCTGTGTCACTGCCTGTCTCCTTGCCTGATGTCACCTTAACCATACCGAACCCCAAGTATATTACCAACCTTCCCTAAGCCCTGGATAAAATGTTTCCCCCCTGCACTTATATAACACCCCTTTTCCAACAGAACTCGCTTGCTGTTAGTCACAGAGTCTCACCAGCTGCCTGGATGTATTCACACCTTGTGTATCTACAACTTCCCTAGATCTTCCAGACATTGGCCCAAAATAATGATAATTAATTACTATTTAAAGAGAGGTAACAGTTTAGAAAAATGTTTTTTACGTCCACGATGGTGTGCTTACTCACAAAGTTAGACGATACACAAATAGGTATTTTTATCTTTATCATTATTATGTTATTCTCTCTTTCACAGAGGAGGAATCCAAGGCTCAGAGAGGGTAGGTAACTTGCCCAAGATCACACAGCTAGCAAGTAAAAAAGGTCAAAGTTTTGTTCTGCATGTTTCCCTCTCTAATTTGACCCCATCTCCCATCCCACTGACTATTCTAGTCCCAACCAGACCTGCTCCTTCTCCCATTTCCACGTCTGGTTCTAAACCAAGCTGGGTATTTATTTTTAAACATGACTCTGGATCCTTGGGGACTTCCTACTGATGAAGCAGCCCATCCTTGGGTTTCCCAGCAGTAAGATGTGAGCCCCGGGCATGACCTAAGGTCCCGAGACATCCAGAAATGTAGCCGTCTTTCAGCCTTCCTTGGATGCCCATCGTGTGCTATTCACTATAGTAGCCACGAGTTACACGTGGCCGTTTAATTAAAACTACAATTCAACCAGAAATTCAGTTCCTCAGTCACACTAGCCACATTTCAAGTGGCTACCGTGTGAAGCAGTGTAGATTATAGAGTATTTCCTTCGTTGTGGAATGTTCTGTTGGACGATGCTAGTTACAGCCGTCTCCACACTCCCACCTGCTCATAAGTGGGTTTTAGTCATAAATACACGTTGGGTTTGAGGGCTGAGGTCCATGGGTTTAAAAAAAAAAAACAAGAAGGAGAAGCTGCGGACCAGGAATAAAAGAGAGGGGGAAGAGGGCAAAGGGCCAAGATGTGACCCCCCCCCCTTCCCTAGCCAAAAAGGGAACAGGAACATAAATTGACATAAACTGGATGTTGTGGGCTAGTCAGAGGTGGCCACAAACCACAAATGCTGTGAGACTTGCCCTGTTAGGGGGTGTTAAGTCACCCACTGCAGTTTGTACGCAAAATGGTTGAGAAGGCATTCACTCTGCAGATGCTTTGATAATCTAGAGCACAGGAAATCAGGTGACCACAGCGAGGAAAATCCAGGGTCAGAGAACCTGGGCCCCAGTGTGGCAGAGATCTGGGCACAGATGAGGTGGGCTAGTGGCAGAATCCAGCTTCCCCCGACCTGGGTTTGAGTCACTGCTCTGCCCCTTCCTGCCTGTGTGGCTTTGTGTGTCCTCCGCAGATTCCTGCTCCGAGAAGCAGGGATGGAAAAGCCTTCTCTGCAGCATAGTTGTGTGGATTCGAGGTTATGATGAAAAACACCAAGCCCTGCAGAGAGCCCCGGAGATGGTACCCCTTCCACCACTGCTCTCGGCAATGACTCAGTGTTCTGCTACGAGGCTCTAGGCAGGGGTAGTCCAGGTGAGATGGCATTTCTCAGGCAGAACCCCCTCTAACCATCTCCCTTGTACAGTGAGAGAGAGAGTCTCAACTCTGGGAGGATGACTCTGCTTTCTTGTTTTCCGAATAGATGAATTCAAGGTTGGCTCAAAGTGAGTGAAGACATTTCCCTTTCGTTCTGACCTGCCCGGGTAGACTTTTCTATTTACATCACCAGCTCATCGGGTCAAAATCTGGTGCAAGTATTAGGCAACAACTGGTCCCTGGTTTGATTTTTGCTCCTTGTCTTTAGCCTGAAGCTTTCAATTCACCTTTTGTAACCCCTGTGCCACCTTAAGTCGTGTGGTTAAAGTGTCTTTCCCCTGGCTGCTTCTTCCAGGCTTTGCCATGGTTAAAGACCCAGAAGCATTCTAGATCTAGGTGAAAGGGAGGGGTATTTTTGTTAGTCTTTTTCGTGTGTTTGTTTTTTGTGGCGCTACGCGCCATTTAAAATTTTCCATTAGCCTGTGGCTCAGACGTGAGTCTAGTTACTGGATTGAGTCCCTTTTGTCCAATATATCTAGAAAATTGTACACTATATGGATAAGAAGCAATGGCAGAAGCCAGAAATATTCCTATATCCTGTCCTCAAAGGGTCAAATGATGCCTTTTCCCCCTTAATTAAAAAAAAAAAAATTACCTAAGAAGGAGGAGAAGGGAATTTTGTAATTTGAAAATTAATCAAGCTCTCAGGCAACCCTCTCACCCAGAGTCAAAATGACGCCATACCACAGTGACATAAGGATTTTAAGATCCCTGGTTAAATGGGTCAGGTTATGTACAAAATATTATTCTCATTATCATTAAAATAACCAGTAAGTAGGGAATTTTCACCTGCATTCAGAACTTACAGCACACCACAAATAGCCTTTTATGTCTCAGCTGGTAAAACCATAAAGAGGTTGTTATTCTACAAAACAGCTTTTCATAGAAACCTAATTCAATTTTAAGAAAATGAATGTGAAGGGAAAATACCTGTTCCTGCTCTTTCAATAGCTCCATCCTCCCACTCCCACTCCTACTGAGTCAGAGTTCCTTTATCGTTCCCTGAAAGGCCTCAGGAGTTTCCAGGTTGTCTGAACAAACAATTGTCATTCATTGTTTGATATGTAGCTTCTGCCAGAGGGAGATCCATTGAGGGATGCTTTGGGGGAAATAATATATGGAAAGTGATACCATCTTACGATGTTAAGATGTTACCATCTTATGTGATTGGTTGTCAGTTCTCCTGAGCCCTCTTTTGGAAGTAATTCCATTAACAACAGATTAATTCAGTTCTGCTGGTAAAGTACAAAGGGCTACAGCGGCGTCTCTCCATCATTTCGAATAAATCTCCTCTTTTCTAGAGAAAACGCGCACGTCCTTTTCTAATGCTGTTGAAATTAAAAACATTTAATATCAAACCCAAATCAAATCAAGTCCGAAGTACAAAGTGCTGCTCTACCTTCAAACCACACTTGGATTTCCCTCTTCTGTCAGGCTGGGGGTAGGTGGGGATGATGGGTCCCGCCAATTAACAATCGCTGTCCGGTACACACCTATTTTTTCTTCTTAAATGGCTATATATCATGATCCATCGTTAGAAGATGATGACTGTTCACCTAAATGAACCTCAGTCAGTAGAACTTTATACAGTTGTAAGAATGAAGTGGTCTGGCAGGGGAAGGGAGGAAAATGGTGAAAATATAATGATAATATAAATGGGTACATTTATTGAGCCCTAAATATGAACCGGACATTGTGATAAGCCCCGCACAGGCATTACTTAATCGAATGTTTATAATTCCACTATGAGGCAGTTATTACTCCCTTTAGAAAGCTGAGGGAACTGAGGCCAAGAGCAGTTAAATAACTTCCCCAGATCATGAAGCTCGTAAGTAGCTAAGCAGGGTCCCAAGTAGACAACCCTGCACTGTCAGGTAATTTAGGCTGCCTTTCTAATCTTTGCAGCTGATCCTAACTACTTAGTTTGTCAATTCGTTATTACAGCGGTGATTACATAATTGTCATCCAAATTGGGACCATTTTGAGTATGAAAGTGGTCAAAAATTATGCCAGGACAGCAAGCATAAATGGGGGCTATCCTAGGGAAACTTAGGTGTGCAGTCAACTTAATTATTAGGAGCTTGGAACGTTAGTTTCTGTAGGAAGTGTCACACGTGGGAATTAGAATCCCAGGCCAATCCATTCTTCTCCTTTCTCTTAAGGTTTTCCTTCATAGGTGCCAGGACACTGTTGCCTTCACAATAAAATATTAAAGCAAAATGCTCCATGCTCCAAAAGTATAGAATTACTTCCCTCATTAAAAACTGCTATTTTAACAGGGATTTAAAAAAATGTAGCAGGTATATATGCTGATTAAAAAATATTCTTCAGGGCTTCCCTGGTGGCACAGTGGTTGAGAGTCCGCCTGCCAATGCAGGGGACACGGGTTCGTGCCCCGGTCCGGGAAGATCCCACGTGCCGCGGAGCGGCTAGGCCTGTGAGCCATGGCCGCTGAGCCTGCGCGTCCGGAGCCTGTGCTCCGCAACGGGAGAGGCCACAACAGTGAGAGGCCCGCGTACGGCAAAAAAAAAAAAAAAAATTCTTCAATGATATTTAAATAAATTTAAAGGTACAATATAATGTACACAGTATATGATTATTTGGGTAAAACAAAAGGATTTTTATATATCTGCATTGTGTGTATATGTGTGTTAATATCTGTGTATGCTTCTGCATGCAGAATACATCTTTAGATAATACTCACAAGAAATGTTTAGTAATTGTTACATCAGCAAGGAAAAGACTCCTGGAATCTGGGGTGAAAGGGAGACTTATTTACACAGTATATCTTTTTGTTCAGATTGAATTTTTTGCCACCAGTGTGTTTTATTTTTCAAGTGAGAAGAAAAACTAGTTAAATAAATACCTCCCATTCAGTGAAGTTGTATTATAGCCAGTAGGAAAGCAATCTGATTAAAGTAATTGGCACTGATTTCTGAATGACTAATAACTTTACCTCTTTTTAAAAATTGGCATTTTTAGAAGGGGAGGCCTGGGAACCAAAGTGAATCTTCAATTGGTAGAATTTTAAGCAGCGTAAAACAGGGGAGTGAAGAAATTCAAGGGAGGGTAATCAGTCGTGCAGGAAATAGTGTCTCCTAAGTTGGTTGCTAGTCTTTACAGTTTCTTCCTTTTCTCCAATTATGAACCCACAAATTTTCTAAAATGTCCACTTTTTTATGATGGAGGAAGTTTAAGCTCCAACAATGTGGGGAAGAAAAAGATTGAAGAAGATGCAATCATTTCTCAGTATAATTTCTAGACAAGAAACTGTATTTGCTCAATTTGGAGGTTCAGGAGTGTATGGAATTTTCTGCTCTTTAGTTATGCACCCAAAAAGTTCTGTAGCTTAAACTTCACCAGTAGTGGAGGAAAAGATCAGAGGTGTGCAAAAGAATTCATTTTGGCCATGTGCACTGATAAAATGCAATGCAAAACTGGGTTCTTAAACTAGTGCCTTAAACACTATGTAATTCAAACAGAAGCAATCAATAATCCTTGGATAATATATTGGCATTAAGTATATTTTATATGAGTATGACAGAGACTTCTGGTTTTTTTTTTTGTTTTTTTTTTTTTTATTTGGCTGTGCCAGGTCTTAGTTGTGGCACGTGGGCTCCTTAGTTGTGGCATACGAACTCTTAGTTGCAGCACGCATGTTGGATCTAGTTCCCTGACCAGGGATCGAACCCGGGCCTCCTGCATTGGGAGCATGGAGTCTTAACCACTGCGCCACCAGGGAAGTCCCGAGACTTCTGGTTTTGAATCTAATACTTGCTCTTCCCTTGTTAACAGTAATAGAATCCTGATTTCATTTAGGGCAGTAATTTTTCTTCCTAAAAGACTACATTTCCCAGGCTCCCTTGCAGCTAGGTGCAGTCATGTGACAAAGGTTTGGCTAATGAATTGTAAGTGGAAATGTTCTGAGGCTCTTCTGGGGAAGCTCCTTAAAGGGAGTTAACCAAGCTAGGAGGGCTTTCCTTTTTACCTTGCCTTTCCTCTTTCATGCTTGGAGAGAACATATAGATGACTAGAGGGATATCATGGCCTCAGGATGGAAGAGCAAAGAGCTAGGAAGAGCCTGGGTCCCTGGTGACTTTGAGAAACCATGCTATGAGCCCCAGTGAGCCAGAGGTAGGATTTCTTTTAGAAATAATCTCTTACATGTTTAAGCCATGGAAGTCCAGTCTCTGTCAATTACAGCTAAATGCAATTCCTAACTGATCAAACAAGTTACTTCTCTCCTTTGGGAGAAAGAATATGGTGGAATAAAATGAATATAACACTCATCCACCATCATTCCTAATCTGTGCACTTCGCTGTGCCTGCTTTTTGTTTTATTTTGTTTTTAATTAATTCGATTTAAAAAAGACATTTCATCTTTTAGAACAACCCAGAAGCTGAGTCTTCCGTTCCTCGTGCTCTAGAAAAGTTCCTCCCATTTATGAACAGCCCATCTTTCAACTTACAGAATCCCCAATTAATCATCATTTTGTTCACAAGACAACTCTGGGGGACATTTACTCAGACAGTGTGACTGTCACCACAGTTGTTGGAACTGAAGTTCTATACACAGATGAACTTTTCTCATTTGTTTATTCTCCACGTGGGGTGTCTCATTTAAAACAAAGCCTTTGTAAGTCCCCAGGCCCTAAATGTAGGCTGTGTTATGGATATCCTTTGAAACCTCTGTCTTCTTTTCTCCAGGAAGCAGAGGAGGTAAAAGCTTGACTGAAAAGAAAAAAAATTTAAAAAGAAAGAAAGAAAAAAAGAAACAAAATAAAAACCATATTTTTAACAAAAGGATTTTTGAAAGCCTTGGAAAATGTTGTGTTCACTCACATAAGGCCCCACTGTTTTAAACATATTTTACTATAATTTTTCCTTCAAAATTCTGACATGCGAGGTTGAACAGGGCTCTTTCAGTGTACAACCCCGGGACATGGAGAAATAAAAAGAACAGGATTCCAACTAATGCATGCTCAGTGGGAATCATAATATCGCATAATTGCTTGAAATCCACAGGCTGATCCGATGTCATCTTCAGAAATATGCAAGTTTCCCTTTGTTTTCTGACTTAGAGATATTTTCTTGCTTTAGGGCTTAACCCTTCAGCTCCTACCCCTAATTATTGAAACATGATGAAAAGTGAGCATAGAGCTGCCCTTCCAAAACCCACCCCAAATGTTGGGTAAGATCCCCCCAAATCTGCCAACTTTTGTTCTAACAGAAACACGCAATATGTATTTAACTTTATCAGTGAACCTCAAATGTTCCTTTTCACCCATTTCCTTTTCTACCTGTTTCTAAATACACACACACACTCACAAACACACACTCACACACACCGCCCGTAAACTTTCCACAAGAAACTTTGCAAGAACAAAGATTTGCTATTTCAGAGCATGTAATGACATGTTTAAAAGTTCATCAACTTCCCCCTTTAAAAAAACCTGGCAATGAGTCTAAAATAATAATTCAGAAAGATTTAGAGAAAAAAAGTCCTTAAGACCTCTTCCTCTGCAACATTATGTAAATCATAAATTTACCCCTGGTCTGGAAGTGATTACAACAAGCTATGAGACAAAAGATATTCCTCAGCAGACACTGTTGACAATAGGCTGTGTTCTCCCCTCAGCGTATTAGAGGATTGGGGAAGGTAAGTTCTCATAAGGGCTAATAAGAGTTTCAGGCCATTAGGAAGAATTCCCAAGTGTATGTGTTCCAAGAATTAACCCTAAGTCCTGGGACATAACTGATTGCGTGGACTCAGGACAGAAACGTGTCCTCTTATTCAAGGTGAATGAGCCTCTGGGTGTTCCAAGCATTCCCTCCCTCTTCTCCAGTTTTCCCTTTGCTTCTCAATTGTCATTGTCCCTGAGCTTCCAAACAGGATTCCTGGAAGAGGAGGAAGCACTATATAAACAGTTCATTCTAGAAGTGTGAGTCATCCCTGAAGCAGCTCCCCCATTCCTTATATAAGGAACGCCCATTCAGATCTAAGCTTCTCAATTGCTTTTAGAAATCATTTCTTTGTTTTGTCTTTCCCCATACCTTTTTCCTGAGGGCAAAGGTTTAACTTTTTCACTCTTCTCAAAGCATTTCAACACTTGGGTTGGATATTCAGTGAACAGAACATCTAGAACTGCATTTTGCTTGATCGTATAGCATTAGAAGCTAAGGCCAGCCAACTCAAAGGGACACTGCAATGCCATTTTATAATTAAGCAGAGTACCCACTGGACCGCACGTTATAACAGATGTTTCCTGGCCCCAGGTACTAAGCCAGCACATAGTAAAACTGCCCAGAGCCTCTCCCTGAGCCAAGATGGGTCAGTGTCTGGAACAACTCCTGTCTAGTGTCTCTTACTGTAATTAGAGGTTGAGGCTAGCTTTTGGTCATTAATTCCATTTGAAAAACAGCCATGGCTAAATTAAAAAAGAAAAAAAAAATATCGGAGTGCTGTTAAAATTGAAAAGCCCAGTAAGAACATGGAGATAATTTATTGGTGATTTATTATTTCGAGCAGTGTTTTAGACCTTATATAAATTCTGTACAATGATTTGCAAAATTCTTCAAGATGTTTTGCAAAATTTTCACTCCATTTATAAAATGGATAAAATTAGAGGTTCCTTATGCTTAGGCTGGAAAAGAGTTTATAGATCGGTTTGTACCAGGAAATCAAACTCATATGCTGTAGCGGCCAGTTGGTGGATGAACAAGGCAACCAAGGGCAAGAAAACCATTCTACCTTTTTTTAATCTAGTTTCCTTTCATTTACTTGTTTTCAATAAGAGACATGGATACAGGAATATCGCTCTCTACTCTGAGAAAACAACAGATCAATCAGGGCTTAAGTTCCGGAAGTGTGCCCCTGAGGTCAGCACAGTCCTTGCATTTGGCATATGGAGGCTGCTCTCAGCCCACTAAATGATGCTGCCCCTGCCTTTTCTCTAGGAGCTCTTGGACCTCCCCACGATACAGCAGCTGGGGAGAGCAGGGCATCCCCTGGATGTTGTTCTAGCACAGAGGTATCCATTCTGATGGGTCAGTTCCCATGCCTTAGTACTTAAATGTTTTTAATATCACCCTTGAGTACAAGTGCATAGACAAATGGAAACTGGTATTTTGCTTCTGTGTAGGGCAGACTAAAGGTCAGTAGAAAATGATGAAGTCATTGGAGACCTGGAGAGCCCATGCCATGTTAGAGGGTTCAAGGGGTAAGCTACTACAAATTGACTAGGAATGTGGGACCCCTGTGACCAGATCTGCTGATTTCTCAAGAGAAAATAAAAACCTATGTTCTTATATAAAATCTCCCAATTAAATTGTCACCTCATTCAAACACTGTAAGGGGTAAACAACATACATCTGTGGTCCAAGTCCGGCCTAGGTGCTCCAAATTTGCAACCTAATGTTTAAGTGACTTGCCCAACCATCACTCAAGAGACTAGAGGCAGGTCAGAACTAGAACCTAGAGTCTCTGACTCTCCAATCCAGTGAGATCTTTCATTAAAACAGGTCCTGTAAACCACTAAATAGCCTTGAAGAGAGATTTGTAGACTGTATACCCTAAGAAGTAGGTACTTAAGATATTTTTAGTATTAACAGTTCTTTACGTGAGTGTTTTCTCCTACAACAGAAAAGTAAAAACTCATTTCCAAAGCTGACATATAAAGAGGAAAAGTTGACAAAAGTTTCAGAGATAACAGGCTATGTACAACTATAAGAAAATGCTGGTCCTCTGGCTGGTTGGAAATTACATTTTAAACAAAGAGATGGATAGAACCCCAAGAAGGATTTTAAAACATTTAAAACATCCTATGTTGAGGGTGACCCATAGCAGGGTAAGAAAGCAGGCAAGTCTAAAGAAACCTCACTATTAGGAATGATATGGTTTTAATGGATTTCCAGTTTCATATGATCCTGAGACCAATCTGTCCCTTTCATAGCTATTCTTTACCTTTGTTATTAAGCAAAGTTGTGCCTGGAGTGAGGTCAAGTATTTATAAAGTAGATTTGTTCATGAATTAACTAACATGTATTGAGTACCTCCTATGAATGAGACCAAAATCCCTAACATCTGGTATCATCCCACCGTCCACATGACTTATCTTCCTTCGACTATTTATACTGTTATTCATTTATTTTTTTAAAAGACCAATGTGCAAATGGATAACTAATAAGAACCCGCTGTATAAAAATATAAATTAAATAAAATTTTAAAAACTAAAAAAAATAAAGATACAGAAAAAGATAAAAAGACCAATGTGCTCTTTTTCCTTAAATACAAAAACAAACTTAACTAGCTTTATATTGGGACAGGGGTCACATCAATGAATTAAGTAGTCCTTGACCTTAAGGCTCCATGGACCATTAATACATAAAGAACTAATTTTAATAAAAATGTTGGAAGTACTGTGATGAATGCAAAGGAAAATTAATTTTCCTCGAGTCAGCTGGGGGAAGTGAAAAGAGCCTCACCCTGGATGTGAAATTGGGTTGAGCCTTAAGAAATGAACAGGAATTTTCAAGGCCAAAAAGGAGGGGAAGGTCATTCTAGGCAGAGGAAGCAGCTGGAAGAAAGGCCAAAGTCCCAAAGCATGTTGGGCATTTGGGGAAGGGCAAATTGTTCAGTATAGCTAAAGCTAATGACTCATGGGGAGAGTGGCAGGAAAATCTGACTGGGCTCGGTTTTAAATAAAATATTACGTAGTAGTGAGTATAACCTCTTACACTGGAGGTAAGGGGCACTGCCAAAGGTTTTAGAGCTGGAGAGTGTCAGATCTGTTCTATGTTAGAGCAAGATCATGTTGCCTTCAAAAGGCTGGTGAGGGAAGGGACTGAAGGGAAGAAGGTCAACTTGGAAGCTGCCCAAACCCTTCAGACAAAAGATGATGAAGTATAGTCAGCCCTCCATATCCATGGGTTATAGTTGAAAAATAAAAATTCCAGAAAGTTTCAAAAGGCAAAACTTGAAGTTGCCAGCAACTATTGACACAGCATTTACATTGTGTTTACAACTATTTACATAACTTTTACATTGTATTAGGTATGATAAGTCATCTAGAGGTGATTTAAAGTATATATGAGGCTGTGTATAGCTTATATGCAAATATTGTGTCGTTTTATATAAGGGACTTGAGCATCCCTGGAGTTTGGTATTCTGGTGGGGGCCATGGGGGCCGAAACCAATCCCCTACCGGTACCGAGGGACCACTGTACTGAATTAGAGAGTAGCAGCTGAGGTGAAAAGGAAAAGTCAGATCTGAAAACCATTTCTGAGGTAGAAACAATAAAACCTGGTGACCAGTAAGATAAGGAAAATGGGAGGAGTAAAGATTGAAGCCAGAATCTTTCACTTGAGTCCCTGGGTGGAAAAAATGTCATCTATCAGGACATAAGGGGAAGCAGGGCTTCTGGACGGTGAATGTGGGAGAAGGGAGAGGTGGGGGCCGGTGAATGAGCCCTGGCTTGGAGATGTTAAGGCTGAAATGCCTTCTGTAGACTCCAGTAGGTGAACCTCACCTAGAAAGCATTAAAAACTGGAAATGGGGGCTTCTCTGGTGGCGCAGTGGTTGGGAGTCCGCCTGCCGATGCAGGGGACACGGGTTAAGATTCCACGTGCCGCGGAGCGGCTGGGCCCGTGAGCCATGGCCGCTGAGCCTGCGCTTCCGGAGCCTGTGCTCCGCAATGGGAGAGACCACAACAGTGAGAGGCCCGCGTACCTCAAAAAAAAAAAAAAAAACTGGAAATGGGGCTCAAGCAAAAAATATAAGCCATGAGCTTGACCCTTGTGTAAATACTCTGGAAATGACTTTTAAATGGTATGGATGGAAACTACTTATACTGAGAACCCTAAAGGATAATAATCAAATCATTTGAGAACTGGTAGTAAGAGAAGGCACAAAACAGCACTTCAGTCAGCTTCCACGTCCTTGTCTTTTATACAATGAAACTGGGAAATTATTAAAAGAGCACTGGACTTGGAATCGTGCAGACTTAGGTCTGAATCCTAATCTTGCTATTTACTAAATGTTTGACTTTGGACAAGTTATTATTTAATCCCTCTTAGCAAGACACTTAGGTGTTTTGAGGCAGACACTATTCTGCAGACTGGAAATATAATGATAAACAAAGGCCCTCAAAGAACTTAAATTTCCTTTTCTGTAAAACTAGAAGATTATAATGAGATACTATATTTCAAGCACCCAGCACAGCATAGAGTGTACTAAGACCTGTCAGCTTACTACGTGCCAGGCACTTTCTATTCATAGGCTCGTTTAATTCTTAAGAATTAAACTAGGAGGTAGACATTAATGTTGGGCCATTAAACAGTTAGGAAAACTGGGCTTACGTGCCTTGCCCAGTTTCATAGGGAACAAATCAAGGGTCTTCTGATTCCCCAAATGCTGCACTTCACCTTCTTTCCTTTGCCAAAACCGAATGAGCGCATGTAGCCAAGAGCACCTTCTCTCTCAATGCCCTGAAACTACGAGTAAGGGAACTAGAAGTTATCATCCAGTGAAGTACAAAGTAAGTTGTGATATATGGCATATTAACACGCGGATAATCAAAATTCAAGATAGTGCTGGTATGAGTTTCTTTAAATGATGTTCAGAATGACTGAACCAGGTATAATGTACTACAAAAGCTCTTCATTAGTTCATAGATGGCCAAGGTTACACAGTCATACACGGTGGCCCTGGCTGTAGGTACAGAATCTCTTTCCTACTTCAAATCAGTTTTGGAAGTAGGTGGAGAAAAAAAAATTTAGTGAGTCAATAATACTAAAAGCATTCTGGAGGTAATTTTCACTGTTAAATAATGAAATACAATTGCTTAAAAGTCCTTCTGGAGTGGGAATCTTCACGATTCTACTACCTTTTTATGTCTTCCTCTTTGCTATCACTCTAAATCTTCCTCTCCATTCCCATCACACTGGCATAGCTCAGGCTCTCTTCATTTCTCCCTTGGGTAGCACTCAGCCACTTGTGCTCTTTCTGCTGATCACACTACCACAACTGCGCCAAGTCTTTATCCTGTTCAGTAGTTCCCCTTCGCCTAAAAAGTCTACCCACATTCATGCATGAACACAGGTTGCTTACATTTTGAACTTCATTCCCAACGCACAGAACATCTTAGGTCCCAAATGCGCCATGCTATTTCACACCTCTGATCCTTTGCAATTGGTAGTCCCTCTGCATGGCATGCCCTTCCCTAAGTTTATTTGATGAACTCCTACTCATGTTTAAACACACAGCTCAAGAGTCATCTCCTCTGAGAAGCCCTTCATTACCTTTCCATGTCCTAGTCCTTGTATCCCACAAGATTCTGTTTATTAGTAAACCTGTCACACTAAATGACTTGTACTCGTTAACATGTTTATTTCCCCTAGTAGACTCTGAGCTCCTGGAAAGAATGTACATTATCTTCTACATTTTTGCATCTCCATACCCAGGAGAACCCTGGCATATACAGTAGAGGCTCAATAAATACTGTGGCAGTAAACAGAGCTGATTCCAGTTGTCATTATCATGGTCATCATCCCATGGTTAGTGGACGCCCACAGGAGTATGACTTGTTGGTAGGTGTTACATTTGGTGTTTAGAGTGGTTGAAGGAGAGACAGCCAGACTCTGCTGTTTCTGGTGAAAAGGAACGAGGGTCTCTCTAAAACGGGAAGGAAAGAAGAAAAGCTAGAGGAGCCTGAAATGTGTTCATTTTGTCACTTTTGGATGCCAGAGATTGGGATTTTAGTGCAGGCCAAGCCACTTATCTTAGAAGGTTCTGACAAATTTTCTGGGAAAAATAAAAGAAATGAATAAAATTAAAAGCTGTGGTCAGAAGGTTACAGAAAGGAATGGCACACATTTCTGCTGGGGAATAGGAAGTGGTCTTGTCTTCCGCAGCAGGGCTGTCTAATAAATCTGGAGAGTTTTACTGACTTCATAGGCGCAAAAATAACCACCCGGAGAAGACATCGGGTTTCACTTATTTTTTTGGAAAGTAATTTTTCACAGACGCGAGGTTAAAAGAAAGTGGTTGCACGGGCTTCGGCTGTGGTGGTGTGTCTTCTGGTATGCGTAATGCAACTGGATCTCAATTCTGGGACGATGCCCAGTTTCAGAGGTCTAAAGCCTCTGTTGAAAGCCATGAGGACAGAGTGTTGCCAGAGTTTTATGTATGCAACTGTAGACCGGTTGTCTTAGTGCAAGGAGAGACTTTGATCAAGAGCGTCTGGAGGGAGGGGTTTCATTAAACGCTGTTTTCAACCCTTAATTCTACAGCTTTTATGTCTACTTGTTCCTAAGTCTAGCACAGACCCCAAACGGCCCTGACACAGAGAAGCCCCTCCCCAAACCCACGTCTGGCTCTCCGGCAGCAGCAGTGATGGGCATAGAAGGAGTTCTTGGGTAGAAAAGATACACGGTTTGGAAGGTTTTGCTCCTTACTCCCTGGATTTTGGTCTCATGTTGGACCATTCATAGAGGAAAATGCTGGAAGCTCTCCCCCTCCAGCCTTATGTCTGTGATTCATTAGGAAAACTTCCCCTACATAGAGACAAGCTTTCCTGAGAAAAGGCTTGATAAGAGTGTATGTTTGTTGGATGAATTCTTCCTTTTAAAAACATCTGGCCAAGAAGAGAAAATTCAGCCAGTCTTAGAAGGTTTAAGTGTCCCTTTCTGAACTCCTTTCAATTGTCCTCATAATAATGGATGAGATGGCAACTAGGTAATCTTTTTAACATTTTGCAACTCCCATGTTCAATTCTCATGGTGAACCTGCAGGGACCTTCTCCCACAGGGCAAGGGAAACTTGTTTTTCGTATGTTGATATTTCTTCCATAAATCAATGGGAATGCAGACAGAGGAGGTGTGATCTTGGCCACATTATTGGCGAGTGGAGCCACCTGGTGTGTGGGAGGCCGATTATCCTCAGAGCCCCCAGCAGCCTCCGTGAAAGTGGACTGGGGTCTCAGAGTAAGATCATTGGATTGGGAAGCAGGAAATAAAATCTAACACCACTCCATCTGAAAGAACCACCTTATTTGCAAGATGACAAAAATTAATGGGTGGTTTTCAAGTGTATGTTTTAGCGGCAGAATCCGTTTTCAAAGGAAAATCGTAAATAATACATTAGTAAACATTCACTGAGTCCTTGGCATGTGCAGGGTATTTGGCTAAGCCCTTGACATGTACAGCATTATTGAATTTAATCTTCACTACTCTTAACAGGCACTGTTATCATGTCTATTTTATAGACGAGGAAAGTAAGGGATCAACTTGCTCCAGATAAGGCACTGTATAACCCACCATATGAAGCAGATCCCAGTGGGGCTCTTGTGGAATTAGGGTTAGAATACCATGTGCCTTTAACCCCTGCTGCCTTACTCCTCTGTCAACTTCTTCTGTCTCCCTAAGGCGACCCCAAATCTTCGTGGAGCAGAGGTTCGAAACCTTTTGACTGGATAACTCCTAAAGTTTCTTCTCAGTCTAATGCCCATTCATCCTGATTCTGGAGACATAAACCGTGGTAATCCTCCGAATGAGCTCCTTCAGACTGGATGTTGGCAAACGTTGCTCTTCTGAAATGGCCTGACTCAAAGTCACTTTTCACATACCTTTAAAGAATAGATTTTTCAAATTACTTTACTCCACTCAACATAGGGGTGAATTCCAGGAATTGTGCAGGTGTAAATATTCTGATGCTACGAGATCAAATGTGCTGTTTACGTTAAAACTGAGGTGCCCAAGTCAGGACTGCTTTATATTTCTTTCATAATTAAGTTATTAAGTATTCTATAACTCACACAGTTGCTTATGCATTCACTGGCCAGTTGTCTCTAATCCAGCTAGGCGCAAGCATTAGGTGTTAGAATTTTCACCTCTCACATTAGCTAGATGTCTGTCTGGGTATTGGCTCACTCAGAGCCGAGGGTTCATCAAGGAAAGGGGGAGACTTTTGATGTCTTTGTTAGCTGTTCACAAAGGGAAAAAGCTCCACCGGCTGAATTTCTTAACTCCTAACTCACATCAGACATCCCCAAATTGCATGATCTTAGTGTTGCTAAGGTGGGGTGGGGAAGCAGCCTCCTTCTTACAGCGTGGTTGGGGATATAAATCGGTATAAAATTATTGGAGGGCAATTTGGCACTAGCTATTAAAAACGAAGTGCTCATACCCTTTGACCCGATAATAAGCCACCTTCTGGGAATTCATCATAGAGAACTACTCCTACAACTGCTCAAAGATGTAAGTGTAAAATGATGTTTGCAAGAATCTGTGTTACGGGGAAAACTGGAAAGGCCCCAAATGTGTACTAACAGGCAATTGGTTAAGAAAAGTTTGGTTCGGCCATGGAATATAATACCATGGAGCCGTTAAAAAGAAGATTAACAGGAAGATCATTTTTTACAGACTGGCATGGAAATACGTGTAAGACATGTTGCTAGGTGGAAAATAGCACACTTCGAAGTTGAGAATATAATCCCATTTTTGTAAAATAATAAATACATTTTAATATATGCCTTGAAAAAAATGTTAACTGGTTTTCTCAGCTGTGTGGGATTATGAAAGATTTTCACTTTCTGTGCTATATATTATAATGTTTCAAGTTATTTATGGATATATACTATATACACGCTGTTACTTTTGTAATCAGAAAAAAAATAGATGATGCTGTGACTTGGCCCCTCGAGAGCCGTGTTAAGAAAGTGTAGAAGCCTACTCCAAATCCGTCAGCTTGAGTAGAAAACAAAACTTAGCCAATGTGGAGCAGTGATGCCACTTAACCAAAAGGAGGACCACGCATGGAAATTCTTCTGGCCTTTAGAGTCCGTAAGCCGTTGTAATAGTTAGCTCACAATGGAGTATTCTTTCCACTAGGAGCTAAGGAGAATAAACTTAAACGGCAGCCAGTATTTGAACCACTGCTCTAGTTGAGAGGACAGCTGAGGATCAGAGAGACAAACCAAGGGGTCTCATCATCAACAGTGACTTGCCAGGGGAGCAGGGTATCCATAAAAGATGAATAGGAGTTTGTGTTTAATTTTCACATTCTTTTCAAGGTAAGATTTGGTGCAATTTACAGGGGCAGATCCCCATTTGGTGGGGTGGGAGCGGGGGGGGGATTCTATAGCTTATGCAATTAAGGGGACTCAACCAAAAGAATGCAAAATTACAAATACAAAATGAGGTATAGGGCTTTGGAAGGGGTCCCTGAGAAAGAGGGCCCTTAAGCCATCCTTTGCTAGTTTCTCAGCAATCTGGTCTGCACTGACTTAGCGTTCTTAAGCCAAGATAACATGGAGGGTAACATGCACGCTTCCTTTTAAGAATTATCCTGCCAGAGGAGCATTTCCATCTTATACCTGGTGAAAGCTAGAGGCAGCACCCTGAGCCCTGGGAGATTGTACGATCTATGTTTTGGGGGATACTTGAGTTTCTGTGGCTGGAGAAGCTCTATTTGTTGACTATGGCAGATGCCCAGTTCTTGATGCTCATAAAACTATGGCAGTCAGAGATGGAAAGATGTATTAGGTCATCAATCTAGCTTCGGGTCCAAGGCAGGATGGTTCCCTATTGTAGTTGTTCCAAGCCTTCGTCCCAGCAGTTTGGAAATATCTCGGGGGCCAAACTCTTCGAAGGCTGTTCCTCTCCTCTGGTTCCTGGGCAGATGTTGAGGTGTTTAGATGGGGAAAAAAGAGCATTTTAGAGCCACACAACTACTTAATTATATCCACTCACCTAGATTCCTATCAATGTTTTCCACATGAAGAAAACAATTTAGTGTAAAGAAACTCTTGTATCTCTGGCATAAAGCTGCCATCAGGGAACAAATCACTGATTTTTTCCGGTTCCTTGTATTTCAGCTTTGGTGGTGAGGGAGTTTCTTTTTTTGCTTTAGGAGAAAAGCAAACTTGCCTGAGTTCTCCATAGCCAGCGTTATCAAGAATGAGTACTATTTAAATGCTGCTTTTGTTCATGGGAACAAAGTAGCTTTCTAAACACTTATTTTGAATCTGTTTACCTCTGTCTTTGGTGAACTTTATGTGTTCTCAATTTTTATTTTAGGCTTCTAGGGGGCTACAAAAATGGGGATTCTGAAAGCTAAGTTTTGATTTTCCCATGTTTTCTTACAAGTCCAAATAGATAACGACTCTAATCTCCCCCAAAATTTTGGCGGCTACCTTTTTAAAAAAAATTTATATTATTGAAGTATAGTTGATTCACAATGTTGTGTTAATTTCTGCTGTACAGCAAAGTGATTCAGTTATTATATACATTCTTTTTTCGTATTCTTTTCCAATATAGTTCCCTGTGCCATATAGTAAGATCTTGTTGTTTAGCTATATATAATAATTTGCATCTGCTAATCCCAAACTCCCGGTCCATCCCTCTCCATTGGTGGCTACTTTTTTTTGGCTGCGTTGGATCTTCATTGCTGTCCGCAGGCTTTCTCTAGTTGTGGTGAGCAGGGGCTATTCGTTGTGGTGCGCGGGCTTCTCATTGCGGTGGCTTCCCTTGTTGCAGAGCACAGGCTCTAGGCGTGTGGGCTTCAGTAGTTGCAGCACACGGGCTCAGTAGTTGTGGCGCATGGGCTTAGTTGCTCCACGGCATGTGGGATCTTCCCAGACCAGGGCTCGTATCTGTGTCCCCTGCATTGGCAGGTGGATTCTTAACCACTGCGCCACCAGGGAAGTCCAGGTGGCTACTTCTTTGTACAGGAGGAGTACTGTTCTAGACTAAGAGAGTAGGCTTGAGCATTGACCGATGAATGTATGATATATGTCCTCAGTAAAATCTTTTATTCCCTATGCTTCACATACGTGTGTGTGTGTGCCTGCGTGTATGTGTGTGTGTGCAGTCTGCTTGCTTGTTCTTTATGTGTTTGATGGTTTATGTGGGTTTTTTGACTTGAAAATACTCCAATTCTCTTTTTTGGTAAGTAATGCTACTAGCAAGTATAAAATACTCAGAATAATGTAATATTTGGATATTTGCATCTGAAAGTTCATCTCCTTTTTAAATCAAGACAAGTGGGCATTCGTTTATTGATGCTAGTGACATCAGTATTAGAACTTTTAGCAACAAACAACGCTCAGCAACGTTTTTTTCTTAGAATTCCTAAAGATGGGTTCCCAGTTAATCAGCTATCAAGAAACTGTTAATGCTATCTGAGTTAAACTTAGCCGAGTTTAATTAAATTTTAAAAGTTGACTGGGAATTCATCCAAAATGTGCTCATCAAAAAACAAAGGTACTTGAAAATAGAGGTAAGAGATAGGATTATGAGGGACAGAATTAATTTTAAACCTCTTGAACTGGAAAAATGGTTAGAGACAGAAATGCTAAAGATAAAAAGATTTTCTTTTTACTTTAAAAATAGTTCAATACAGTATGTCTGTCCTTAGGATTTTCTGAGGCATGCTCCTTTCGAAATGTGCTTGTCCATACTAACAAATTACTAAGGGTAATGGAAAATGAAAATTGCTGAAAGGTACAAAATTACCAAAGGTACAATATTATTGAAAATCACTATATTTTTCCAACCCAAAAATTCCGAGAGATTTTTTTATTCACAGAGATTTGTGAATGTACTTAAATGTAATCTCATAAACAAGATAAATATTTCAGTTGTGCATTAAACACATTCTCTTTAGGAAAAATCATGAAATTACATGAATTTAGCACTGTCTGGAAAAATATGGACTATGTAATGAAAAGTTAATCCTGCTGGCAACCTCATTAATGTGGGCTACACACAGCTCCTTACGGGCAAACAAATTGTAAGCTCTTAGATAGATGGCTATCTGTCCTGAATGGAATGTTTTAGACATGGTTGGCTCAGTAATTGTGGAACAAGTGAACACGATTGAATTCAGGTAGATCTCCGATTGTTCACTGTTTGATTGATATATATATATATATATATTTTTAATTTTCTTTGTTAGTTATGCTTGATTTAAATAGTAACTAATGAAATGATAGCAGTTGTTTGTATTTACAACCCTATCTGTGGTCTGAAAATTAACATGGCTTTATTGGATAAGAACTTGGTTTAGAAAGAAAAGAAATTAATTTGTTCAAAGAATTTAAAAAATTCAGTGGTAGAACAGATCTGGCTTCTCAAATGACATTGTCTGGACTCTCTCTCTCTCTTTCTCTTTCTCTGTCTCCGCATCCCAACTTTACCACTTTCTGTGCTGTTTTCCTTCTTTGGCAAATAAATATGGTGGCAAAGATGGAACCACATAGCCACTCCTGGTAGAAGCAGAGTGTTTTGTTTACAATAGAAGCTGATCTCCCATTGTCCTGGTGTGGGTCACATGCCCATCCCTGAACCATGTATAATGCTGCAGTGTGTACATTAATTTCCTATGGCTGCCGTAACAAATTACCACAAACTGGGTGGCTTAAAATAAGAGGAATTTACTTCCTCTTTTCTGGAGGTCAGTAATCCAAAATCAAGATGTCAACAGGGCTATTCTCCCTCCAGAGATTCTAGGGGAGATTCTGTTTCTTATCTCTTCCAGCTTCTGGTAGCTCCAGACGATCCTCGTGGCCGCGTCACTCAGATCTCTGCCTCTGTGGTCATATTGCCTCCGTCTCTTATCTGTGTGTCTCCTTTGTGTATTTGTGTTTAATCTCCCTCTGCCTTGATCTCATACGGACACACGGACACACGTGATTGTATGCATGGCCCCCTGGGATAATCCAGGATGATCTCATCTCAAGATCCTTAATTTAGGGCTTCCCTGGTGGCGCAGTGGTTGAGAGTCCGCCTGCCGATGCAGGGGACGCGGGTTCGTGCCCCGGTCTGGGAAGATCCCACATGCCGCGGAGCGGCTGGGCCCGTGAGCCATGGCCGCTGAGCCTGCGCGTCCGGAGTCTGTGCTCCGCAACGGGAGAGGCCACAACAGTGAGAGGCCCGTGTACCGCAAAAAAAACCAAAAAAACAAAAAAAAAAAAAACAAAGATCCTTAATTTAATTTCACCTGCAAAGATCCTTTTTTGAAATAAGATCATATTCACAAGTTCCAGGGATTAGAGTACAGACATATCTTTTGCGGGGGATACCATTCAACCCACTACAGCTAGTAAATGTTTAACAATCTCCTTGACAAAAAAGGGGGAGCCCTCATATGTAATATTTGCCTAACCTCCGTGGTTTAAATACTGCCACCGTGTCCAATTTCAGGTTATCAACAGGAGGTCACTGAACTTGTAGTTGGGATAAGATGCACAGTCGTGGACCCTTATATAGTACTTCCACCATCCAGACCCAATAGATGTCAGTAGCCTCAAGAGCACAGATAAGAGTATAATGTATTCAAATAACTAGAAAGTGATGAGTTTTGAGTGCCTATTAACTTTGTTTTAAATATAATTTATTTAATTATAAATAGATATACTTAAAATTTTAATGGTGATGACATTTAACAACTGACTCACAAAATTCCTGAAAATTTACTGGTTGGTTCAGATGAGCTGGTATGAGCCAGCTCCAACACCACTGGGTAGAATTTGCTAATTGATCAGGTTGGAGTCATACAGGCTAAGGCATACGATCAGCAACATGCCAACCACACGGACTGAAAATGAGGTGGGTGGGTCCTTAAGAGAAAATCGGGGTGTTATTAGTTAGGAAAGGGAAAGGAATATGGAAAAGACAAAAACAACAAAGCCACTTCCGTATCATCATTCAAACAGGTATTAATGATTTCAGGCTAAGGAAAAAAATGTTCGGCAAAGTTCAAAACATTTACCGGTACAACTGTTGTGGCTACACGTGGTTCTGCAAATCAGTCTCTCTACCTAGGAGAAAAATCACTCTTTCCACAGTCTCATTTTACTTAGTTCATACAATCTGTTTTTAAGCTAGACACATTTTATCCCAAGGTGAGCAACTTCAGAAAAGTACATAAACCGATGGTCGTTTTTAGAGTATCATTAAAAAAAGATTAACAGCTGTATTGAGACATAATTTGCACACCATGTAATTTACCCATTTAAAGTGCAAAATCCAGTGGTTTCGGCACATTCACAGAGCTGTTCAGCCTTCACCACAATTAGTTTTAGAACATTTACATCACCTGCCAAAAGAAACACTGACCCACTCAACTGTCATCTTCCAATGTCTCCACCCTGACCTATAGCCCTTGGTGACCAATAGTCTACTTTTTGTCTTTATAGATATACCTAGCCTAGGAACTTCATATAAATGGAATCATACAATAGGTGTTCCCTTGTGGCTGGCTTCTTTCACTTAGCATAATGTCTTAAGGTTCATCCATGTTGTAGCATGTGTCAATATTTCATTCCTTTTTATTGTCAAATAGTGATCCGTTGTAGGGATATACCACATGTTGTTTATCCACTCATTAGTTGGTGGCCAGGCGGCCATTTGAACTGTTTCTCCTTTTCAGCTATTATGAATAATGATGCTATGACATTTGTGGACAAGCTTTTATATGGACATAATTTTCATTTCTCTTAACCCAGTGGTCTTTTAAGTTAAAATTTTTAACGAGGTTTCTTATTTTCCACATGCTTGTCTTCTTCCCTACCGTTTAGGAATGGAAATAGAAATGCCACATACAGAATTCCAGTTCTGTTAAATTTGGGGTCACTACCCCAACCCCTTAAGAATCCTGGGACTGGCTCAGCCCAAAGAAGGAGTCTGCTCACCAACTCCAGGGCAGGGGAGGGTGCTGTTTGTCAGGAGAACATAGGAGCTGACTTGGGGCCCACAGATCACT
This sequence comes from Neophocaena asiaeorientalis asiaeorientalis, assembly GCF_003031525.2. Lineage (NCBI taxonomy): Eukaryota > Metazoa > Chordata > Mammalia > Artiodactyla > Phocoenidae > Neophocaena > Neophocaena asiaeorientalis. The sequence continues at coordinate 2,250,543 of NW_020174922.1, read as the reverse complement.
GAGCAGGTGTGATTGAATTCCTTGTCACACCAAGGCCTGGCCTTGCCCACAACAGCCTCATAAAAACTAGTACTTCACAGTGCTGTTCAGGCACTCTCCATATGCAAAGTATAAAGAGTAATAAAAATTAAACCTTACTCTCTGGCCTGGAAATCAGAGTCATGGGGTTTGGGAAACTTGCAGAAAAGAGAGGGGGAATTTTTAGCTTCTCTGATAAAGACCAGTAGAGAGCTTCATTTTCTCCCTTGCGTGATGGGAAGTGATCTTCCAAGTGTCGTGCAGACCTGGGATGGAAAAAAAAAAAAAAAGCTCTATATTAATTTATACAGCAACTTTCTTCCAAGAAGTTCAGAGGGTCTCAAACAGTCTTTCACTCATTCCCCTGAGGGAGTTTGCATAAATGTGCATAAGAAATTACTTTTTAAAAAATGTACACTCTCCAGTTAGCCAGTACCAGGCAGAAATAGAACTAGAAAAGTAGACCTCCTGACCAAACATTCCGCTATAATATTTTCAGTGAGCTTCTATAAATCAATGCACAGCCTTAAAAACAGGATCTCTCCATAATATCCCCGGGACTCTGCTCACTGATGACTGATGTTCCTTTCACCAGGGGCAAAATTTTCCCTTCCAGATGAGAGTCAACCGACATGGCATGCACCATGACCCTCAAGAATCTCATTCATTTACAGTGGAGTGCTCAGGCCCACCTTGAAACAGGCAGTCCAGATTTCCCTCTCGCAACTCAGCACTCCTAACCCAGCCCAACTGAAAACCTCTCCAGAATCTCGGGACTGGCTCAGCCCAAAGGAGAAAGAATCCTGCTCCCCTGCTGTGGGCAGAAAACTGGGGTCTAGCCAGTTCCTCTCACTTTGTCACTTGCTGTGTCTCCATGTTGCTTATACAGTGGGCTGTACTGCCCCTCAGAGTCCTACTGGTCATACTGGGGAACATACTCAGTTCCAGTTTCCCAAAGCCCAACTCGGTGCCCAGGTGGATGGCTCTGGGAGAGCTTCCAGCATCAGGCATATGCAGGGCCCAACCCAGCTCTCCATCCCAAACCAAACACTTAATTCCTCGTGTTGGGCCTTTTCTCAACATATTCTTTTTTTTTTTTTTTAATTTTTATTGGCATATAGTTGACTTACAATGTTGTATTAGTTTCAGGTGTACAGCAAAGAGAATCAGTTTTACATATACATATATCCCCTCTTTTTTTTTTTTTTTTAAGATTCTTTTCTCATACAGGCCACTACATAGTATCGAGTAGAGTTCCCTGTGCTATACATATATATATACATATATCTATTTTATATATAGTGGTGTGTATATGTCAATCCCAGTCTCCCAATTTATCCCTCCCCTTTTTTCAGCATATTCTTTTTTTTTTTTTTAAGATTCTTTTCTCATACAGGCCACTACATAGTATCGAGTAGAGTTCCCTGTGCTATACATATATATATACATATATCTATTTTATATATAGTGGTGTGTATATGTCAATCCCAGTCTCCCAATTTATCCCTCCCCTTTTTTCAGCATATTCTTTTTTTTTTTTTAAGATTCTTTTCTCATACAGGCCACTACATAGTATCGAGTAGAGTTCCCTGTGCTATACATATATATATACATATATCTATTTTATATATAGTGGTGTGTATATGTCAATCCCAGTCTCCCAATTTATCCCTCCCCTTTTTTCAGCATATTCTTTTTTTTTTTTTTTTTTTGGTTAGGGTTACACTAGCTCATGTAGAATCTCACACCTGGGGAATATCTGTGCCTTTCTTCCAACCCCCAGAAAGCCTCTGGGCTCTACAAATTTCTTCCCAGGGATTCTGGGAGAATGGGAAATCGTAATCCATTTAGCAAAAGAAAGTTCATACACGTTTCCCATACTGCATCCAGCCTCAGACATATTTTGTTTCATACTCTTAGCCTTATTTAAACTTTATTTAACCTTAAACTTTATTCAAACTTCATGTTAGGAGTGGCTCCATAGTTTGCGGGGTCCAGTGAAACGTGAAAATACAGGCCCCTCGTTCAAAGTTTAAGAATTTCACATTAAACCAAGCACCGAGTCCCTTCCTAGTACCAGGTCCTGTGTGACTGCACAGGTTGCATGTCTGTGAGGCCACCAGCCCTGCTGCCAAGAGTTAAAAAGCAAAAGACTCCTAACCTCTCTTGAAAACTAGAAAAATTTGGTAACTCTATGTTTGCATCCCTAAATGGAGCATAGAATTGGCTGGTGCCAAGTTGCCTCTTGTATTAGTTCACTAGGGCTACCATAACGAAGTACCATACACTGAGTGACTTAAGTGACAGAAATTTGTCTTCTCACAGTTCTGGAGGCTAGACGGCTCAGATCAAGGTGTCAGCAGGGTTGCTTTTTCTAAGGCCTCGGTCTCGAGCTTGCCTTCTCACTGATGGCCACCTTCTCCCTGTGTCTTCACAGGCTCTTCCTCTGTACCTGCCTGTGTCCTAATCTCCTCTTCTTATAAGGACAGCAGTCACATTGGATGGGAGCCCACCCCACTGACCTCCTGTTACCTGAATAACATCTTTAAAGGTTGACTCTCCAAACAGAGTCACACTCTGCGGTACTAGGGGTTGGGGCTTCATCGTATGAATTTTGGAGGGGACACAACACAATTCAGCCCAGTACACAGCTGTTCACTTCAGAGCAGGCACAGTGCTCCAAGTCACAGCACTAGCCCGGTCCTCAGCAGCTGCCATCCGCCACGTTGCATGGGCTGTTCTTTTTCCTCCTGCTTCCCCTCTCAGAGAGATGGACCTGGCTCCTCCGGGGTAGCGTATGGCATGGTGACACTGTCTACCATGGGACAATGGCTGCACACTCTCTCTACCTCGGCAAAACTAAGATTGCTACTCGGGCTTCTCTGGTGGCGCAGTGGTTGAGAGTCCGCCTGCCGATGCAGGGGACACGGGTTCGTGCCCCAGTCTGGGAGGATCCCACATGCCGCGGAGCGGCTGGGCCCGTGAGCCATGGCCGCTGAGCCTGCGCGTTCGGAGCCTGTGCTCCGCAGCGGGAGAGGCCACAGCAGTGAGAGGCCCGCATACCGCAAAAAAAAAAAAAAAAAGATTGCTACTCAAGTGATCCTTTGCAGCACTATAATCAGTTCCTTAAAAACGAAAACGAAAATGTACCCATTCTATAGCGATAAGACTTCAAGTGCAGAGCAGAAATTGCCGTGGGGTATAACTGGCTACTCAGACTCGATCTGCAGGTTTTAAGAGAGGGAACTCTCAGCGATCCTACTTAAAATAACCTGACCATCTAAGGGATGGCCCCAAATTTCAATGGAAACCCAACTACACAGCTCCTTGGAGGCAGCATACTCCCAAATTGGTATTTGTACCTATTTGCAGAAATGTTAGCCAGATTATAGCTGAAAATTCTGCTAATTCTGGGGAGGTTTTTGGTCTTGTGCCTGGAACTATTGAAACATACATTCACACCTACCACATGTAACACTTAGCAGCATAATTTCCAGCACAACACTTTCCTACTTTATTTTTAAAAGAAATAGAGCAGAGACTAAAGATCTGCGCTCACCCTGCTGCTTTTTGCAAGAGGCTCCACAAAAGGTGGAGGGGATGGCTTTTGTGTGAAAAGAGGATTATTTTGCATTTTTAAAAGGAAAGGCGCCACAAAATTCTTTGCTCAGAACCAGGGAACGTATGATGCCGAAACATGTAACATTTGCACCTGTGTGTCAACAGAAAAAAGTCATGTCAAATGTGCAAGGCTCTGGGAAAAGAGTAATGATTATCTCATAAATCCCAGTATTGGAGCTTGGAAGAGACCTTCAAAACATCTTACTGTATCCCCGTTTGTGTTAAGACTAGGAAAAGGAGGTTCTTAAATTTTTAAAGACTCTCTCTAGACCAGCGCTCCACCTAAAACGCAGGTCTTTTCTCCCAGCCAGGGCAGTTCCCACCCTACCAGGCTACTTCCAAACAGGCATTGTCCTGTCGGCCTAAACTGCATACCACAATCACAAAACCCTCTCTCTTTATACCAGCGTCTCTATTTAGACTGCGGAGTTGAGAAAGCAAAGGCTATTTCAACTTCAACTCCCTTAGCAAACAGAAGAAAAGGCATCTGACCCGCCGACTTTTCCAGCTGGTCTCTGGGTCTGGCCGCCCGGTCTCCGCCGTAGCGTGCGGGCGCCAGCTGCCGGTGTGCCACCAGGGGGCGCAGCATCCTTTGTCCTGACACCGGCGTTGAAGGCAAGCTCTGCAGCCCGGCTAGGCCTCCAGGAAAATCTGCCTTGCCCTCCTTTCACGGTTTCTTTGTGGAACCCGCCCACTCCCCAGCTCCCTTCATTCACTTTAAAACCGTTTTCTCCTTCTTGCCTGACGCTCAGTCTCCCTCCGTCCCATCTCATATCTGTGCGTGTCACCGGGCTCTGGGCATGTTTGTAGACAGGCTTTTCAGAGACACCAGACCCCCTCCCCAGCAGCTCTTCCTCTGCAAAGCTTAGGAGACCATGGCCGCAGCTTATCATTTGCTCTCACTTGGAGGCCCCTCAATTGAGGATATTTCTAAAGATTCTTCCAGAATGAAGGGGCCTCAATGACAGGACTAGCTCCCTGGAAAAACGATCACATCCGTCCTTTAATACCCCTCCCTTCCACTCAAAAAATAACAACAAACAAATGAAATGACTGGTTCTGGGAAGCTCATGCCCACCGGTATTCACCCTCACCACCGCTCTGGCCCCTAAACAGTCTCAGATCAGCCTTGGGAGGTAGACATCTACCCAAAGGGACCGGCTTAAGCATCCTTTCAGCCACACCTCTTACACCCCACTGTGCAACCCAGGCAAGGTAACAAGGTAACTCCTTCTGCCCTCACTAGCTTGGCTGTATCTGTTCTCCAGCAAAAAGAAATCCACTCAGATTCCAAAGACTCAGTGTTGCCATCTTTCAGGGATAAATGAACAGCCCTTTCTTCTCTAAGACATACTTCTAGTGCTGCCCCACAGGCACAACTCACAAAATGCCAGCCCTCACCTCAAATCCCCCAAACACACCCTTTTTGCAAAGAACCCTAAAAATCCACTGTTCTGAACGAATAGGGCACAGGGTCCTATACAGGCCTTTGAAAGGCAGCTGCTCTATTTACGTGGAGAGATTTCAAGTTTACGGGGTCCTTTCCCTGCCTCTCATTCTAGCTTCGGAACAACCCGCAGAGACAGGCAGGGAAATCTCAAGCCTAAGAGGTTTGCACCAGTCCTAGAGCTAGTAGAGGGTGTGGGCAGCACTTGGGTGACAGAACTTAGGTGACAGGGGCCTCGGAAGAGCTGCTTGTCTAGTTGACATCAGAGGACCATCAGGTTATCTGCCCTGAGAGAGCCTATGGTCTGGGCTCCTGAAAAACTGTAGCATTAGTGGGAGCCTGGATGGGGCAGGAGGAGAGGAAAGGAAGGGGTGATATTAGCTCTAACCTGACCCTTCTTTTTAATCTCTGGCTTCCTTCACTTCCGTTTTCTCCCCACTCACCTTAGCTAATGCAGAAGAATGGAAGTGCTGAGCCTGGAGACAGGTAGCCCCAGCCAGTCGGCCTGATGTGAGCCCAACCTCTCGTCATTCATAAAGTAATGATAAGGTCTATCAGATATGGAGAAAGTCACTAAAGGGCAAAAAAGGTCAGTGGTATTCTGGGCAGGGGGGAAGGGCAGAGTAGGAGACTTTCACTTTCATTTTATGCCCCTTTGTATTATTGGAAGTATTTTGATGTATGCGTATCATTACTTTTGTAATTTTATTTTTTAATTTTTATTGGGGCTAATGATGCTCTTTAGAATTGCTGTCATGATGACTTATGTAAAGTGTCTGGCATGGCATGTAGTCTGGTATGGAGTTGGTGCTTCCCGAACAGTAGTTTATTATTAGCGGTAATAAATTAACTGAATTAATTTGCTCAAAACTGAGCAAATGGACTTCAAATCGAGAAACTCGGAGTCTGATGCAGACTCTGCTCTCAGCTCACTGTGTGCCCTTGAGTAAGTCAAATCCTCCTCTGAGCCTTGGTTTCCACATCTGTAAAATTACGAGATACAGGCCAGCTGATTTGGAAAACTGTGGGAAGGACAGAGCGGAGCTCACCCCCAAAAGTGACTGAGGCACCTTCTGAAATTCAGCCGCAGGCTTTGCAAGGAGGTCTCTCAAGCTTGAGTTCATCAGGCAGAAACCCTTCCTAAAAGCTGTCAACTAGGGTAGGCGGAAAGGGCCAGAGACAGTGGAACAAGTTCTAAAATAATACAGGAATTAAATTAGGAAACAAAAATGTGTGAACACTGTGAGGTCATCAGCTTGGGGCAGGGCAGGGGGAGGTGGGAAAAGACAGTTTAGGCTGTTCCTTGGGTGTAGTTGGCCTCATGATTATTTCCTGACAAAAGAGATGCCCTTGGTTGGCAGAGGGGATGAAATTCAAGGCCAGAGCCCCCTGGCCCGGCCAGAGCCAGCCCCAGTCCAATCTCCCAGGCTGAGAGTTCTGTGCGGGGCACAGGGCTGGCCTTGGTGAGACTAGACCCTCTCCTTAGCACAAGCAGAAGCAGAGCCGCCCAGTAGAACTGGATGGAGGAACCTCTTAAGTTTCTCCCAGCGTTAACTGAATCACCACAACAGAAGTGGAGAGACTGGGTCATGGAGGGTGCAGATGCTCAGACACTAAAACTTCAGCAGCTGGGTTGGGGAGACCTGTTCTGGGGCAGCCCAGCTGCTGAGAATCCAATAGAGGCATGTTCCTGGAACACACACTGATTCATTTCCCACCCTGCTCAGAATCAGAGATTTTTCCTTATAGTCTCCTTCGCCAGTGCTGGGCCCTTTGAGGATGGGAGGCAGGTGGTCTGGTGGGTAGGAAGGTTGAGACTCCTTTTGCCCTGTGGTCTTCTTCCTATTTAAAGCAGCACCGCCTGTCGTAGCAGCCTCTTGCCAATATTTGCAGGCAGGAAGGTTTCCTGACATTGCAAGGGGGGTGTTCAGAGCAGATGGGAGGCCCTTTCTTAAGGCCATCAGGCAGAGCAGAAATTGGTTTCACCCGCTCCCCAGGAGGAATCTTCAGACCCCACTCTGGAGGTCAGAAGAAAACGTGTAATTTTTTTTTTTTTTTTGTATCTTCTCTGAATTATCTGGCCTCGCCTGTTACAATGACATCTCCCCCCAAAGCCCGTGTTGTCTCTGCCTGAAGGGAAAGTAGTGTTTTCAATTCTCGTGGGATCTGAAATAACGGTTCCAAAGTATGCCAACACCTGGAAGACCCTTCCCTTTTTTATGAGGCCTAGCGATCTAAGGGAGGGAGAAGAGGGAGGAGGAAGGAGGTGCCTGGTAGAGAGGCTTCGGCAGGTAGCAGCAACTCTGCCTGATTTCCAGAGAGCAAAACCAAATAAATAAAAACTGCTCCAATCATCATACTTTAATAAACCTATATTCTTCGAACTTCAGTGTTTTTAGAGAAACGCCTTCTGTTGTACGTTAGAAGTCACTTTCAAAGGCAGTTCTGAACGTCTGGCCACTTGTTAAAATGCTTTCTGCGCTTGCTCTTCCGCACGGTTCTTTTCTGTGCCCGTTTGTATCTCTAATAAGCAGCATTGTTTACTACCCTTGGGTCCGTGCCCCTGGGACTGAACTGAAATACAACAGGAGCGCCGAGGTTGAGTGCTGGAAAATACTCCGGGTTTCCCAGGCCCCCGAGGGGTCCCCGGGGCAGCCGAGCGGGCCGCGCGGGGAGAGCCCACCGGTGCGTGTGCGCCCTGCGAAGCGCAAGTTTGCGAGAGTTGTTCCAGACGCCCTTAGTTCTGGGCAAGGATGCCGAGATGAGTGGCCACAGGAAGAAGGCACACGGGGACGGGAAATACCACTAAGGTCTGGGACTAGAGGTGTGACTTAAGGGCCGAACAGCCCAATATTGCCAGGATCGTAAAAAGAGACTGCGGCGCGGGAAACGTTCTGAGCTTTTAGGCTCGAAGTCTCAACTCTCATCCCTGTGCAATAAATTCTCATGAATAAATTCTCGTTCTTCCGTGTAGCCCCTCAGCCTTCGCTGTCAAAACGAGTATCCTAAACAAGAAGAGGATTACCACCCCTCCTCTCCTGCAGTTGCCTAATATTTGTCCCCATTTCGTTTTCAGCCGAGTGCTTTGTGACAATGGGGGATGTAAGCGCGTGCGCCGAGAAATAAAGCGCCTCTGTACCCCTAGCTATAAAGAAAGTCTTTCCGTCCCCTCCGACCCCAAATGCGCCCCTCCGTAGGGCCTCTCCCAAATTCCACCTCTCGCAAAACGGAGTGGGATTCGCTATCAAAAAGCAGAAACCCGCATCGGAGACACAACGCGGAGTGCCTTCAGCGTCTGGGGGGAAATTTTTCCGGTTTAGCCCAGCCTGCGTCTCCACACCCACCCCAATTTAATGTCAGGGCAGGATCTGCTGGAGAGTTTGCCGGTAAGAATGTTATTAAACGCGCGAGCCAGACCCGGGCTGTGCGTTTCCCAAGTGAGACTTCCAGCCCCAGGGCCCCAGCCCGAACTGTCCTTCCCACAGGTTCTTGTGAAAGACAAGCCCCCTGTCCCCAGTCTCCGAAATTTCCTCCAACAGACTGCAAAGATTGCTCAAATTGTCCTTCTTAGCTCCGCTCCCTCATCCAGTTAGGTTGTTTAAAAATACAGAGATTCTGTTTGCTCGCAAGAACACAGTGATTTCCCTCAAGCAACTCTTGCAAGAGCTTTAAGCAGCCTCTGGGTTGCAGCGAGTCCAAGCGTCGGAGGAGTTTTCCGAATTCCAAGATGTAGTAAGGTGAATTTTGGTACAGGGAAAAGTGCGGGGTGTTGGAGTGCAGGGTGGGAGTGGGCGCCGAGGAAGCCGCCTGGAGGCTTTTTGTCTTTTAAAGTTAGACTTGCACCGAGGTGCCAGCACAAACGGCACCGCTTCGTGGTTTCCGAATTTAGAGAATCGTGCTGTTTGGGCCCATCCCTGAAGTCAGGGGCCCCACTCAGCGTACTATTACCAGTTCCCCAAGAGCAAGCAGAAGCGCGGGCGCAGCTCGCTGGGCACTGCCAGGGACCTTGTCCGCCGCTCCCGGCTCTTCTGCCCTCTCCCTTCTCGTGCCAAGCCCAGAACCATCCTCATCGCTGCCAGGATTTTGCACGGGGTATAGGAGGGCTGAATGCCTAGGCTGCGGAATCTCCCAACAGGTAGTTTCACCCGGGAGCTGGCAAGGCTTAAATATCAAAGGCTGGGCCGCTCAGGCTGCGTTAAGCGGGAGCCCAGACTCAGTCGCACAGGGAGCCGGGAAAGAAAGTCGCGTTCTGGGAGTCATCTTAAATAACCCTGTTTTCTCTCCAATCTCCAGCTTCTTTCGAAATAGCGCGAGCTGGGCCGTTTGGAATGGCACTCGATGAGCCTAAATAAACCGCTTCAGGCTGGAAATTCACATCCGATTTGAA
>NW_020174922.1:2215804-2240783 GCF_003031525.2 Neophocaena asiaeorientalis asiaeorientalis | reverse complement strand
GCCAGTAGTTACTACAGAACCCAGCTCGGCTTTAGACCCATAGGTATTTATTTGGGAATTGGGAGATTCCCCTTCGAAACGCCCTAGGCTCCAGAGCAAAAGAGGAAAAGGCCGTGTTGCACTTGGATGATATTATTGAATTATGCCTTTCCCTGGTGCGCAGTGAGGAAAAGCAGAATGCCAGGCGGTATGTGGAATGGGCGGCGGCGGCCTTGCGCTCCAGAGAGCGCACTACACTTCCTTCCCAGGGCGCAGGGAGAAGTTGGGTTGGGCCACTGCGTCCTGCCTCCAGCAGGGATGCGCAGGCCGGAACGTCGCAGAAGCCTGATCCTGGCTGCGTGGCCCCGTCCCCTTCAGGGACACTCTCCCAAATGTCCCCGCCAGAGGCCGTGGGCGCACGTGGTGCACGGAGACCCGGCGCGCGACTCGAAACTGAGCGCGTCACCCCGAAAGATCCCTGGCGCGCGCAAGGCCCTCGCCGGGTGGCAGAAGGTGGGCGACCGAGCCTTTGAGCCGGCGGATCTAATTCCCGCTTTGGCAGACAAGCCTTTCCCGCTGCTGCTCTGTGCTGTCGTGGGGTAGTGTTTTCCGCACCAACACTCACCGCGGAACCCCGGCTCTGCCTGCCCTGTCCCCTAGAGAAACGCCCTCAAACTCCCCAGGGTCACTGGCCCCTAGAAACCTCAGGGGCCGTGGGCGGACCTGATCCGGGGGACTTGGATCGTTAACCGCCTCAGGACCTGGCCTCCCAATGACACCCAGCCAGCTCGCCCACGCCTACCCTAGCTCAGCTTGCACGCCCTGCGCCTCCTCCGCTAACCGTGCTACCTAAACTTTCCAAAGTTTTCTAGCGCGTTGCCACCTCTAGTTCGCCTCGGCTGGCACTGGCAAGAGGAGGAAAAGAACCCCCCCCGCCCCCGCCCCTTCCACCTCTCTTTCCCTCCTCTCCCTCCCACCTTCGGCCTCCCCTGTGAGTCCAAACCTTGCGAGTGGGAGCGCGCGGTGGAGGAGCCCCCGAAGGCACCGACTCTGCAGGGGACGGAGTTCGTTCCGCATCCTCCACTCTGCGCCTCGGCCGTTCCGCCCCCTCCTCCCCCACCTCGTTTGCGGCGCAGGGACCTGTGGGCTTGTAGTTTAGTTTTGTGCAAATTTAGGTTTTTTTTCTAAGATTTTTTTTTTTCTTTGAGATTACATCCTGCTGGAGCCTCAAGAGTCCGCCTGCCTTCCAGTTTCCCGGCGCTGGGCTAGGGAGACGCATCCTTCGCGCCGGGCGGGTTGTTTCCTGAGTGAGGCCAGGGGTCCCCAGGCCGCGATTTCTCCGCCTGGGCTTCGTCTCCCAAGGAGACCCTCCGTCCTGGTGTGGGGCAAATTCGTGCTGGAGCTCAGCCTCAAGGCAAGCCTCCTGTGCCTGCCCCCGGCCCTCGCCCCCGAGCCCCGCCAGAGCTGCGGATGCAGCCGGTGCGGGGGATATTTTTATACCTGTTTAGGAGACCAGAGTAGGGGGGAGACCCCGTTCTAATACCTTCCTGGGGGCTTCCTACACACGGAAAATTCGAAGTAGAGAGGTTCCCTCCCTCCAGGTCCTGCAGCAACGGGTGCCCCGCCGAGAGACACCCACAGAAAGGGCCCCGAGTTGGTTGGTTTGTGGCCTATTATGTTTTTATTTTGTCTAGGATTAGCGGAGTTGGAGATTTTTGCGGCCAGCCTTACTACCCCGGGGCTTTAACTTTCAAACCAAGTCAACGGGAACATTCCGGGGAAACTGGATCTCTGGGTGCGCCGCACCGAGTGCGGGGAAGTGAAACGAAATCCGCTGCGGACCCGCGCGGGGTGGACTCCCCGGCCTGGGGTCGCCCGGTGTTTATGAATCCCACCGGCATAGGATGGGGATCGTCCTTGACCCCGCCAGGGTCGGGGGCCAGCCCTCTGCCTTGATCCTTCCACGTGCCGGATGCGTTCCCCTCGTCGGTCGCTGACGACGCCTGCCCTGCGCGACGTCCGTAGGGGCTAATGGGTTCAGCCCGGCTGCGCCAGCGTCCCCGGCAACAGAATCAAGTTTGCCTGACGCTCAAGGTTAGGAGGATGTCTATTACCTCGTGTGCCAGCGGACGTGAAACGTCTATCCAAAGCAAAGGTGGCTACAAATGCCTCCCCGCGAGAGCTGACGAGACCTGCCCCCACCATGTCCTCCCTTTGACCTCCCTGAGCTTGGGAACACGTGCGCCACTCGCCCGGTGCTCCATCAGGCCGCGCCTCGCACAGGCCCCACTAGGGCTGGGCCGCCTGGGACCGAGGTCCCCGCTTCTCGCCCCATCGCCCCACCCCCCTCCACCCGCCCCCGCCGGTCCCTGCATGCCCTGGTCCACGTTGCCACCAACGCTGTGTCGGAGAAAACCCAGCGGAGGGCAGTCTGGGAAGGCGGGAGGTATCCCCCGCCCGTTCAAATGGCCCCCCAGCAATAACAGAAAAACCACGAGGCGCCACCGTCTGCGAGATGCCTGTGGCGGCTTTTTAAAAGGCGTGGCGAGTGGGGTGAGGGGGGGAGGCGAGAGAAGAAAAATTAACGTAGAGGAGGAGGGCAGCGGCTAAAGTTGTGAGTGTAAGCAGCCCTGCTTCTTAACTCCTCACCCTGCCACCCCCAAGTCTGAGCAGCTGACGAAATCGTCAGTCTCTTAAGTCCCAAACTCCTCAAGGGCGGGATGAAGGAGAAGCACCTTAACCCCCCAGAGCCAGCGATACCCAGCCACACTTCGGAGGGCAGAAGCATCTACTGTGGTCTGTGTTTACTTTGAGTATAAAGGATCCATTCACAAAGGAGCCCCCCACTTCCCTTTGCCATCCCTACCCCACCTACCCTTCTAGAGTCCTAGGGTTGTATTTATTTTTAATCTCCAGCACCCTAGATTTCATTGGGAGTGTTTAAGGCAGGAGAGGAGAGGAGAAAGGTAAGATTAAGAAAAGGGCTGGCTGTGCTTCGGGCGGGAGGATTAGAGAGAAATTGAAAACCCAACAGAGATGAATTTGGGAGTGTTTTAAAATTTCATTTCCTACAGAAGCTGCTGTAGACCAAAAGCTAGTTAAATTACTAGGAGCACAGGAAGCAGGGAGTCTCTGTGGAAACAAAGAAGTGAAAGGCTTGCGGTACACCCCTTTCCCCTACCTCTCCTCAAATGAATAGAAAGCAACTCCGCACTCAGCGTAGGGACACTGGCACCTCGGCTCCCTGAGTGTGCAGGATGGTCATTTCCTTTCAGGAAGGCCAAGGAGGGGGTGGGGAGTGACCCAGGACAGGCTCCCAGAGCCGGTGGGCTGTGCTCTTTATCTTCTGGGATGGAGCCTGGGAAAAGCCCGGGCGTAGCTCTGAAGGAGCCGGCAGTGCCTTGGCAGAGTCAGGGGAGGGATGACCGAGCCATCCCTCTTCCTTCAAAGCCCCTCTTCTGATTATTTAAGGCTTCAAGTTTATATTTCGAATCTTGATGCTTAGGTTTAAAAAAAGTAGAACATCTACCAATGTGTTTGGAGTTATTTATGTATGTTCCCCATTACTTTTGTTTGCAGGATTTTCTTCTCCTTTTTGTCTTTCCTCCTCCCCCCTGCAGTGTTGGCAAACCCCTAGGAAGGGGTTGAGCGGGGAGGGTGAAATTGACCAGTTCATTCCTGTTAATGAGGCACAAAAAAACAGCATAAACACTGACTCTCCATTCTTAATATGATCCTTTAGAAAAAAGAAAAAAGAAAACGGTCACTTAGGCAGGAACTGGTTAGGACTGAGAAATTACTAATACTGGTAAACTAGCTAATCCTGTTTCTTTAAGAAAAATCCATAAAGCTCTTCCATCAGCCCAGTGTCTGGGAAAGAAGCAAACTAACTGCTTGGAACAAAAGAGACAAAGAGGCCAAACAACAAAACAAACAATCCAGACAACAATAGACGAGACGCCGCAAGTGCAGTTATTGCCTCGCCTGGCTGCCGCTGTCCCACTGCCAAGTCTCCCGCATTTGGCTAGAGACTTTCTCTCTCACCCCACTCGCCCCCTGTCACTCCCCTCCCTCAGCCCTTTCTCTCTGTGTCCCTCTATGGGGTCTGGCTATGTGTGTGTGTGTGTGTGTGTTTTGTCCCTGTCTATCTCTGTGCTGCTTTTGCTTTCACTTGATGTTGCTCTGTCTCAGACCTTCATAGTCTCTCTCTCTCTCCCTCTCCCCGCCCCACTCCCCCGTTTAAAGGCTCTCAGCATATTAGCATACTCTGCCCTTTATATATTTACTTGCTGGGCCTTTTCTGTGGCATCTCCGAACGGCCTCCACGGCACTTGTTTCTCTGGGTTGTCGCGGTGGCCTATTTTGTATTTTGTTGGTGGTGCTCTTTGCCAGGAGAACCCCAAGGTCCATTTGCACTTTGGTTTTTAACCGTTCCTCCTGTTCAGGTCTTTGCTCTTTTTCTATAAGGCTTCAGGCTCACTTGGTCCCCCCTGTCCCCGGCAGCCCTTTCTCCGCTTCGTGGCCGCTGCTCGGGGGCCTCTCATGCCTGCCTGCCTGCCTTTGCTTTCTCTCGCCGTCTTCAGCAGCCAGTATCATCCCCCACCCCCCACCCTGTGCCCTCCACAATCCAGCCTCTTCCTTCCTCTTCCCTCCTCTCCACCAAACTTTAATACAATACTCTAAACATCGTTGCCAGGCGATTGTTTTTCTTTGTAAAGTGAATATAAACCCTTGGAAAGTAGGGAGTGGAGAAAGAAAGAAAGGGAAGGATCGATCAACAAAACCTGCAGACAGCAGAGGCTGAAGCATGGAACAGGCGTCCCTGCCAACAGCCCCATCCCTTTCACACTTTCTTTCCCTAATAAACCCTTTTGTGATAGCATCTCCTCCTGAAGCATCTGTGTCTGCTCCAGGGAGCCATGGGGTGGGGACTCGGGGAGAAACTGGTCACAGCTCTCCTCCCCTGGGCAGCAGGTGGCCAGTGGGAAGGGAGGTGCAGCCTCATCACTGCATTCCCACCCCCAGCCCTTCTCCACTTCCTCTCAGGAAAAACAAAACAAAACCTAAAAAACCAAAAACGTAGGGGCCCCTGGAAAGTGGGGCAAGGTCTTCAATGCCTCTTTAAGAGAAGTATGGAATGGCTGCTTGAAAAGAAGCTTCTCCAAGGACGGCTATTTCGAAAGCAAAGGGAGGATTTCAGCTATCAGCAGGTTGTGGGTTAAAGAGGGCTGAACTGTTTATCTAAAGGAGATCTGAGAATTCCCACAGTTGGTGGTACAGGGTGGCAAACAGTGGCATTCTCCTCCCCCCAACAATAAAAGAAAACAAACCATGCCCAGTAGGCAACAGAACCAGGACAAATGGTCTCCCTCGGCCTCAGCCCTTCCTCTTTTCCTCCTTTCTTCAATAACACACAGGCAAAGTCTGATGAAAACAACATTGGAGGCGACTCTGAAGAGAGGAAAACCAATTAGCCTGAGAAGATTATAAAGAACAGAAAAATATAAAACAGAGGAAATTCACCCTCATTGTTTGGTGACAAGGGCAGTATTAAGAAACACCGACGTGACATGCACGTGCATATATACAGGTGTATATGTATGTAGATTTAGTTCATGGAGACAAGAGGAAAAGGGAGGAATTTGGAAATCTGACAAACCTGGTTTGAACATAACCTGGCCACTCATTAGCTAGGCAAGGTAGGTACTCATTACCTACCTCACAGTGGTATTTCTAAAGATTCAGTGGAATTGCATGTATGAAAAAGCCAAGAGCCATGTCTGGCAAGCAGTCTGTACTCAATAAATGAATCCTCCCTAACTCCTTTCCTCCCTCCCTCCCTTCCTTCCTTCTCACTCCACTGGCTTCCTCCCTGAGCTTTCTGAGGTGCAAGCAAAGGGGGAAATCATCCACATTGCCCCAATTTTCAGACCCTAATGGAAACCTGACTGCTCTCTGAGTCCCAGTATTGGAGCAGGGCAGACCACAGCATAGCCCACTCATATTCTATGCCCAAATACCACCTGGGCTAATTTGTCCTTGGATGGCATTATTTGGCTCCAGTATTGCAGTCCCTCCCCTAGAGTTCTTTCTTTTCAATGGTTAACAGGGAGAGAACCCTTATCCAAAATCCAACCCATTTACATGTTTTTATTAGAGACCATGTGCCCACAGAGCCTCTGTTTGGGGGCACATACTAAAAATCACACCCTGGCCAAAAAACCTAAGAAGTGAGAAGCAGACAAGCATAGGTTCTAATGAACTGTGATCCTGACCCAGAACTTCTCACTTGGGAAAGCTGTTTTCTTGGTATTTTGACCTTGTCGAAATGACTGATTTTTTTTCCCCTCCAGAGGACTCACTCTCTAGCTAAGCTGTTTCTCGGGCAGTGTCTTGGGAGAAAACTTTAGGGCATCTGGAAGAATTCACTGGCGGAGGCGCCTGTCCTGACCCTCCACCAGGGACGGTTGCTAGGTTGCCTTCTCTTCCTTTCTATTTCCCCAAAGCTGGACCAGGTTGTGACAGCAGCGGGCAAGCCTGTGAGCCATGCATGGCTCGGGCCCCAACTTCAGTTGGTGAGAGAGTGAACGTGTGAAAAATGTTCCCACCTTGGACTTCCTTTTTCCGCGCATCTTATTGTCTGTTCTACAGTTACTCCATTTCCACGTTTCACTGGCTTCCTGTACATTTTCCTGTCTCACCTCAGCCTTCAGAGCCATTGAGAGGCACTGATTCGGGGCATATTCTGTGAGGGTGGGCAGTCCCTCAAGGTCCCTCTCCAACACTTTCCATCATTTCTTCTCTCTCCTTCCCTGTTTTCATCACAAGGCCCCTGCTACTTAGGACCGGGATGTGGAAACCTGTTGTGTCTGTCTTTCTCCGTCTTCAGGCATCCCAATTTCCATGTGGGGCCTTTCTGCGAACTACAAATAGAACCATCTGTCCTTCCTGGAAACACCTCTTCCCACTGCACATCTCAACCCCCGTGCACCAGGCACCCTTGGACAGTGAACAACCTGTACAACCAAACACGAGTGCTCTGAATTCCCCTCTTTGAAAGGTTTGAGTATTGCTGGGCACATAGTCATGTAGGGATGTTCCCCTAAAATGGAAAAGACCACGAAGTATGATGCCAGGAGCCTAGCAGCCTCTGAAGCCTTCCAGAGCCTTGTCTTTTATTCTTCTTGGGCTCTTGTCCAGGAAGAAGCCTGAGATGATGTTTCCTTATTTTGTCTTTGACCTACATTCTTCATCTGCTAAGGCTTCATTGCCGTACCAGCGGCTGGAAGGCATTTGTTACTGCAACGGGTACAATGAGTATTAATGTCTAAATAAGCAAACCCCTGAACACTGATGAGTCCTCTGTTCCTTGCTTGACTTTGCTTCGCTTCCAGTGGGCCAGCTTTTATACTAAAACAGTTACTCACTTTGGGACCACCTGAGAGCCTTAAGTTGGCACTACTGCCTACACAGTTAAGGTCTGGAAAAATTGCCAGGTGTAAATACTACCACCAGATTAATAGGTTCCAAAAAAACATCATTCTGGGTTGGCAAGGTAATTCGCATTCTTTGCAAGGAAAAGGTTTGAAGAGCAGTCAGTTTCCTGTTTAAGAGAAAGGTTCGCTCCTAATTGCCAGGTTACAGCAGTTCTGTACTGACCCCATTCTGTAGAACAAGAAACTTCCCAATTTAGGAATCTTTGGAAAAACACTTTATCCTCGGAGGTGGCTCGCAACCCTGGCTGCGTTAGAATCACCTGGGGAGCTTTAAAAAATGACCAGTGCCTGGTCTCTCCTCGATCCAATTAAATCCAGATCTCAAGGGCTGTGCTGTGGGCATCGGTATTTTTTCAAAGCTCCCTTGGGTGATGCTAATGTTTAGCGAAGGTTGAGAAGCACTAATTTATATGTGGGGAGAACAGTGCATCATGGTGAACAATGCTCACTTCTTTAATAAGTGTGTAAAGAACTCCTACTATAGGAGACGATTTGCTGGGGACAACAAGATGAAGTTGACGGACACTGCTCCGTGCATCTAGGATTTAGTGGGCAAAGGCTAATGCGTGGGTGTCTCGACAGAACCTCTGTGAAGCATGATCAACTTGGCTCCTGCAAAGAGCATGAGACAGGAAGTCAGAGCCCCCAGTTCCAATTCAGGTTCTAACGCGAACCAGGCAAGTGACCTTGGACAAGTCTCTTTACCTCTTTGGGTCTCAGTCCTATCATCTGTAAAAGGAAGAAGCTGAAAGCAAACTCTATAATTTGTACTAGTGTCCTCCGGCCTCACCGTGTGTTGCTAAATTAGCAGACACCTATCAGTGGAGCCAGGCAGTTACCAAATTCTTTTGGAGGCTGGCTCATTTCACTCATGCATACTACCGACAACTGCCCTTCTGATGTTCCACCGAATCCCTTTCCAAAAACCCTAAGTATCAGAGTGTTAATTTTTAAATAATACTGGGCTCCCTTAATTCTCTCCCCTGGTCTCTTACAAATTAGCAGATGAAGGGAATGGAGTGGTGGTAATGTCTAGGAGCAGTGGGTAATGACTAACAGAAGTTTATCCAGTTGGATAAATGTCTAGTGGATTGCTGCTGGGGTCAGTGTTAGTTTCTGGTCTTAATTAACATCTTCATTAATAGTGTGGGAGAGGGAATAAACAATAGCTAATGATATTTGCAGATGGTAGTAAATTCAGAGGTGTTGCTACTACCAGTGAGAGCAACAAGAGCCATGGGGATATCAGAGATGTGAACAAGAAGTGATTATAATGATGTTTGTTCTGGAAAAGGCAGAATGCAACCTTCCGTGGGGGGAAATGACACAGGAGGCTGGGAAATGCTAAAAGAAACAACCATTGCTATGATTTGTAACTTGGGTAGGCAATTGGCAAACAAGGCAGCTAACAGCCTTACAACTTTGATAGCCTGTAGTGGGCTGCTTGTCCTGAACAACAGTAAAAATCACGACAACAATAAGGACAGTAATAATATCCAACACTTACTGAGTGCTGACAGTATGGCGGATAAGGTTCTAAGTGATTTACGTGGAAGCAATTTTTATCCCTAAAATCATGGTGGCGCTCTCTCGGGCTCTCTAAAGATTCTGACTGCAGCCTTGCTATGCTTCTTGGATTTCTAGGTGTGAGCAGACTTATGAGTTCAAGGGAAAAGGAGGAGTATAAAGAGAAGTGGGCAATTAAAGTGTGCTCTGTGCTCTTTCCTCAGGCTGCAGAGTAAAATCTTTCACCTTTGATATTTCCTGTCCCCAACCTGCCTATTATCCTTTTCTTTCATTAGGGAATTGCTGGATAAATGTGGTTGATGAGGTAGGTAGAAAAATCTTGCAAAAGCAAAGGGAGGAAGGGAGGGAGGAGAGAAGAAGGAAGGAGGGAGAGAGGAAGAAAACTAAAATGTATTGCCTCCCTTCCAGAAGTCCTGCAGTAGCAGAAGGTGCAGAGCTAGGTACATTTCACAGGCTTTCTTGTTTAACCTTCACACATCTAATTCTCACAGTGATTTTCTCTCATAGTTTTCAGCCCTCACTTCCATTAACGAAAGAAAAGACTCAGAGAGGTTGGGTCACTGGCTTTGAACAGACAGCTAAGCTTAGTGAGGTTCACACTCCTGTTGGTTTACTCCTAAATGCATGTCCTTTTCAACCATGAGTACCTATTTTTCCTTTCTTTCAATTTAGCCCTGCCCAGCTAATGACAACATACAGCCACACACAGAGAGCCAGAAGGTAGAAATATTAAGAGGGGAATAAACACTGAAGAGCAGAGGGTTAAAGGGAAAGTAGCCAGCACACACATCCACGGCCCAATTCAATCTGATTGAATTATTTATAATTATATTTTGAAATTAGGAAAAATGGAATTTGCAAACAAGAAAGGCTTCAAGACAATGGAACCCATAATAACGTGGATTTGACCTTGAGGGAATTTGGCAGACAGCATTAGTGTCTGAGACGAAAGCAAACTGAAAAGAAAAACATTTGAATGCTATAAAAGCCAAGATTCTTCTTGGCAAATGTGGAAGCCCAGGGCCAGAAGGATGCCAAAGGTCTTCAAAATTATATCAGAGGAGCTTCAGGAAGCTGGAAACATGTGGCCTGGGCATGCAGCTGCCCCTTGGGGCCCACCACAAACCTCACTATGAAATGGGGCTCCAAATGCCAACTTAGGGTCAGCGCCAGGAACTGAACTTTTAAAAACGATGAGATATACATTTCAGAGTAGGTGCATAAAAGGTATAGTTCAAAGAATAAATATAAACAACAATGTAAACATGACCCAAGTCAAGAAAGACAACATTGCCTGGACCTCAGAAGTCTCCTCCCTATCGTCTCCCTCTCCTGAGAGGTAACCGATATCCTGATGTTTCTTATGATCATTTCCTTGCTTTTAATTTTTTAATTTTAGTTTCAATGCTTATGTGGGCCTTTTTTTTTTTTTTTTTTTTTTTTTTTTTTGCGGTACGCGGGCCTCTCACTGCTGTGGCCTCTCCCGCTGCGGAGCACAGGCTCTGGACACACAGGCCCAGCGGCCATGGCTCACGGGCCCAGCTGTTCCGCGGCATGTGGGATCTTCCCGGACCGGGGCACGATCCCGTGTCCCCTGCATCGGCAGGCGGACTCTCAACCACTGCGCCACCAGGGCAGCCCTGTGGGCCTATTTTTGAACTTTATATAAATAAAATCATACTGCATATACTCTTTTGTGACTTGCTTCTTTCTTTCAATCATATGTTGTGGATAAATACACAACAGTGTATTTAACCATTCTACCTTTGTGGGGACTTTTGGTTTGTTTCCAGTTTGGAGCATTCACGAACTGTTTTGATGTGAACTTCCTGTCCACCTCGCCTACTGCACATGTGCAGGACTTTCCCCAAGGAGGGGCCAGACATCTACCACCCACAGGCTAAGTAGAACCCACTGCTTGTTCTTGTATGGCCTTGGAGCTAAGAAAGGTTTTCACGTTTTCAAATGATTAAGAGGAAAAAAAGAGGAAAAATCTCATGATATGTAAAAATGATACTATATTCAAATGCAGCGTTCAGAAATACAGTTTTCTTGAAGCACAGCTGGGCTCACTCTTTACATATCTTCTATGGCTGCTTTCCTCTGACATGGACAGAGATGAGCAGGTGAGTCAGAGACTTGTACGGCCCGCAGAGCCTACAATCTGGATTGGCTACAGAGTATTTCGTTTATAATGAAAATTCAGGGCCTCGTTTAAAGAAAAAATCTATCGAGAGTTTCAACATGGGGACAGCAGAGCATGCAACCAAGCACAGAACGTTTCTTAGCATGTGGGACTGTGCGGATGCATGGGTCCAAGCCCGGGAAGTTGGCCCCCTCCAAAACATCTGGTCCTTTACAGAAAAGGTTTTGTGACCCTGTTCTGAAGCATATGCCTAGAAGGGAAATTACAAGGATCTTAGATAAAATGAGAGGCTGTATGCAAAACAGCTGGCGCAATGCTGGGTCACTTCTAAGAATTACTATGAATCGGAGGTGCCCTTCCCGCTCACCTTCCACCTGGGCTTTCCCACCCCCTTGCTCCAAGTAAGAAGAGTGTCTGTCTGAGTGGATTCAAGGTCCCTTAGCGAAAACTTGTTAAAAAACAAGCAAAACAAAACACCAGAAGAGTACATCAAAAGAACAACAGAAGAGTTCATCAAAACACAACATTAGGGCTTCCCTGGTGGCGCAGTGGTTGAGAATCCGTCTGCTGATGCAGGGGACACGGGTTCGTGCCCCGGTCCGGGAAGATCCCACATGCCGTGGAGCGGCTGGGCCCGTGAGCCATGGCCGCTGGGCCTGCGCGTCCGGAGCCTGTGCTCCGCAACGGGAGAGGCCACAACAGTGAGAGGCCCGCGTACCGCAAAAAAAAAAAGAACTAGAGTAACATGTTTTAGTGAAAATCCAAGAATTTAGAAAATCTTTAAAAAAAAAGACAACATTAACAAAGAACAAATTTAGAGAACTAACACTACTTGATTTCAAGTGTTACTGTAATGCTATAGTAACTAAGACACGGTGTTATTGGCATCAAGAGAGACAAATGGATCAATGAAATAGAATAGAGAGTCCGGAAAATAGACCCATACATATAAGGACAACTGACTTTTGACAAAATTATAAAGGGAATTCAGTGGAGAAAAAAATAGTCTTTTCAATAAATGGTACTGACACAATTGTATATCCATATGGGAAAAAATGAATTTCAACACATACCTTACACAATATACAAATTTTACCTCAAAATCGACCTCAACATAAAGCATAAAACTGTAAAAATTCCAAAAGAAAAAGAGAAAAATCTTAGTGATTTTGGATTAAGCAAAATGTCTTTGATATGAAACTAAAAGCAGGATCCATAATTTTGACTTCCTCACAATTTTAACATTCTAGTCTTCAAAAGACACAGTTAAGAGACTGAAAAGCAAAGCTACAGTCTGGGAGAAAATATTGCAAATCAAATATCTGATAAAGGACTTGTAGCTACAATATACAAAAAAACTTTAATAGCTCAACAATAAGAAAATAAACAGGGCTTCCCTGGTGGCGCAGTGGTTAAGAATCCGCCTGCCAATGCAGGGGACGTAGGTTCGAGCCCTGGTCCAGGAAGATCCCACATGCCGCGGAGCAACTAAGCCCGTGCGCCACAACTACTGAGCCTGTGCTCTAGAGCCCACAAGCCACAACTGCTGAGGCCCACGCACCTAGAGTCTGTGCTCCGCAACAAGAGAAGCCACTGCAATGAGAAGCCTGTGCACCACATCAAAGAGTAGGCCCTGCTCGCCACAACTAGAGAACGCCCACGTGCAGCAACGAAGACCCAACGCAGCCAAAAATAAATTAATTGATTAAAAAAGAAAGAAAAGAAACAGCTCAGTTTTTTAAATGGGCTAAAGATTTTGAACACTTTACCAAAGAAGATATAAGAATGGCTAATACACACATGAAAAGATGTTCAACACAATTTACCATTAGAGAAACAAATGTTCAGATGATAATGGACCACATTACGTACCTATCAGAATGGCTAAGGCGAAAAGACTTGATCATACTAAGTTGGTGACGATGTGGAGGAACTGGAACTCTCATACGTTTCTGATGGAATTGTAAATGGTACAGCCACTGTGGATAACTGTTTGACAGTTCCTTAAAAAGTTGACCCTTTAGAGGCTTCCCTGGTGGCGCAGTGGTTGAGAGTCAGCCTGCCGATGCAGGGGACACGGGTTCGTGCTCCGACCTGGGAAGATCCCACATGCCGCGGAGCGGCTGGCCCCGTGAGCCATGGCCGCTGAGCCTGCGCGTCCGGAGCCTGTGCTCCGCAACGGGAGAGGCCACAACAGTGAAAGGCCCGTGTACGCAAAAAAAAAAAAAAAAAAAAAAGTTAACCCTTTAAAGAGATACCTACCATATGCCTGGAAATTTCATTCCTAGGTATTTACCTGAGAGAAATAGAAGTCTATGTCCATACAAAGTCTAGTACACAAATGTACATAGCAACTTTTTTTGTAATAGCCCCAAACTGGAAGCATTCTAATTGCCCATCAACAGGTGATGGATAAATTGTGATATAACATACAATAGAACACCACTCAGTAATAAAAAGAGATGAACTATTGATACATATAACAACATGAATAAATGTCAAAATATACTGAATGACAGAAGTCAGATGAAAAAGAATACAAGCTGAATAATTTCATTTACGTAAAATTCTAGAACATACAAACCAAGTTATAATGATAGAAGCAGATCAGTTCTTGCAGGGGACGGGAAGCAGGAGAGAGGGATTACCATGAGGCACAGAAAATCTTTTGGAGGTGACTGAAACGGTTCCTATCTTGAATGAGGTATAGTTTCAGGAGTTTACTCATACAGTAAAACTCAACAAATTGTACACTTCAAATATGTTCAGTTTATTATATGGAAATTATTCCTTAATACAGTTTTTTAAAAAACTTACAAAATTTTTACAACGTTAAATGAGTGAAATTGCAAGTCACAAAATGGGAAGAGAATCTGCAACAGATAGAAGTGGCAAGAGTCTCCTATCCAGAATGTGTAAAGAACTCCTGCGAATCAGTAAGGGAAAAAAACAAAAACAAAAACCAACAGGAGAGCCCAAAAGAAATGGGTAAAATATTCGAACAGACATTTCACAAAAGAGAATATCCAAGTGGCCAATAATGGACTTTCCCAGCGGTCCAGTGGTTAAGACTATGTGCTTTCACTGCAGGGGGCATGGGTTTGATCCCTGGTCGGGGAAATAAGATCCTGCATACTGCGCGGTCAAAAAAAAAAAAAGGCCAATAAACAGGTGAAAAGCAGCTTAACCTCATTAGTCAACTAGAAAATACAAATTAAAACCACAGTGAGATATTACTATAATCCAGACATTAAAAAGACCGATTATACAAAGTGTTGGGGAAAATGTAAAACAACGAAATCTCTCCTACACTGCTGGTGGGAGTGTAAATTAGTACAATCACTTTGGAAATTTATCTAGCATTATCTACTAAAATTGTTCATAGGCTACTTCATAACCCAGAAATTCTTCTAGGTTTATGCCCAAGAGAATGCATACATACATACACTGGAAGACATGTAGAATAATGCTTCTATTCCCTTTATTTGTGCTGGCTCCAAACTGGAAACGACCCAGTGATTGTCAAGTATACAATAGATAAACCGTGTTGTATGCATACAATAGAATTCCATACTGCAATGTGGAAAAACGAAACAACTTTGTTTTTTCCAACAGCAGGAAGAACTCTTACATGAAATGTTGAACAAAACCATTCAGAATTAAAAGAGTGAATATTATATGCTTCCCTTTATATAAAGTTCAAAAACAGACAATACAATTTAGTATTGTTAGAAATCAGGTTAGTGATTATCTTTGGGAAGGATGGTGGGAGTAGTAATTGGCAGAGAATGGAGAATGGGATGTGGTTTCTGGATTGCCAGTAATTTTCCATTTCTTAATATGGACCCTGGTGACATGGGTTATTCACCTAGCTATAAACTTATGATGTGCACTTTTCTACATGCCTATTGTAGAGAAGTTTGTGCTTTTCCTTGCTGTATAACATTCCTTCATAGGAGTGGACGACAGTTTATTTTTTTAAAGCCAGGAAGAGAGACAGAGGGGGTAGTCACTTAGGTCTCCTCCCTTAGGGATCCAAAGAATGAAGCCAAGGCTGCTGAAGTGCCTCTTTTCTCTTTAGTGACTAAGTCTTGATGGCCTTTAGTGTCACTCTGTAGTTGTGCTAAGGTTGCCTACACTTACGGCTTCCTGTTTGGGAGTTGGGGGACGTAGAATGAGCCCTGCAGGAAAAGAGGAAAGATTTTAAAGTTGGGCAAAAAGCCACTCTATTGGGGGGAGGAGCATTCAGAGGAGAGGAAAAAGTTTGCATAAAATTGGTGGTTAAGAGCCAGACTACGTAAGTTCGAATCCTACCTTTGAAACTTGGAAGCTATTGACCTTGGGTAAGTTATTTACTCTCTCTATACCCTAATTTTCTCATCTGTAAAGTGGAAACAATATTGTAGCTGTTCTTATAGGATGGTTAAGAAGATTAAATGAGTTAAGATGCTTAATAAATGCTACAGTGCGTAAATGACCATGCGTCAGCTTGAAAAGAAAAACATGACCCTAAGTATTCAGACTTACAGGATGCTGCAAAGGAGAGCCCGGGGTGGTTCTAGTTCAGCTGCCAAAGCTCTACAGCCCTCAGAGGCTGCTCCCATCCCCCATTTCGCTAGATGCCCCTCATTGACTGTATGTAGCAAAAAGCTTTGCACACTTCTCTTTCTTTCTTTTGATAAACAGTTTCCTTCAAGGTTTCCAGAATTCTCAGACCCCCTCTTTGACCTTACAGGGAAGCCTAGCAGGCGTATGAATTTGGAACACCACCACACAAACTCTATATCTCTGTTCACTCCCCTCCCCCTCCCCATTCCAGGTCTCTTTCCTCTATGCTAGAAAATTGTTTGGTTTGTTCACACTCTGTCTCCTGGACATAGCAGGTGCTCATTTGTTGCCTTATTCAGTTGTTGAGTGACACTGTATATGTGGATGGGTTCTGGGGTGTTCTCAGTTCTTATAATATGGGTAGCATCATTCTATGCCTGTCACTAAACCAGCCCTTTGGAAACTGTGACAACAGCAGTGCCCTTTTTCCCACGTTGAGCCAGGACCCGCTGTAGGGTAGGCAGTCCATAAATGTGTAGGAAGGGGCACTTGCTTAAGATGCTATTATGTTTCGCACATTTCTAGAGAGTGCCGAGGAGTAAACTCGAGATAGAAACTGCGTCCCATAAACTTCAACCCACACCACACCCTCCCTTCAATCCATCTCCCCTAGCATCAGGGAACTAGGGACATCACTCTTGATTTTTCAAGTATAATTGCAAATAAATGCTATACACAAGCCCCAGTGGCACTCAGAGGGGTGCTGGGGTCCGGTCATTGTCACAGACTCTGTTAACCCCTGTTTATCACCTCTCACCACATTGGAAGCACAAGGATAGAGACAAATAATAATCTGATAGTCAGATTCAGGAAATACTTATTGAGAAAGGACTAAATTTCAGACACTTTCCTACATATCCTGACAAAGAATATTTTTTGATCCTCAAACAACAACGCTGATGCATGTATTATTTTCTTATGCTGTTTTTGAAGGTGAGGAAACCTTGGCTGAGAATTGTTATGTGCCTTGCCCAGAAACACGTAGCTTTTAGGTGGCTAAGTCAGGATTTGAACCCAAAACCCAGGTGCCTCTAAGTCCAACTCTAAATCCTCTATTCTGTTACCTTCAGAACACTCTGGAGAATGAAAATCATCTTGTTACATTCTGTCATGCCTTGTTTTCAACCCAAACTGGGTTACCCAGCTTGATAAGTTCTTTAATCACCAAGTGTATTGAGTGAATCCAGGATATATCCAAAACTCAAATCCCACATTTAAAGGAGGAAGATCTATCCCGTCAATAATATTAAAAGAATGTACCTGGGGTTCTAAAGGCAATTTCAAAAGACCAGTGATAAAAATGCTTTAAGGAATACTTGTGAAGCCTCCCAAGGCAACACCTGTGACGGGGCCACACTCACCTAGATGGTTACACACTTGCCCTGTGCTCTCGCTGCATGTACTGGTCTGTTATCGCCACAGGCTTTGGAATTAGAAAGACTGAGATAAGGAGCACTGTGACCTTCTGTTGGTGACTTAACCTCCCCTTGCCTCAGGCGCTGCATCTTTAAAAGAGCTGAGATAGGGCTTCCCTGGTGGCGCAGTGGTTGAGAGTCCGCCTGCCGATGCAGGGGACGCGGGTTCGTGCCCTGGTCCGGGAAGATCCCACATGCCGCGGAGCGGCTGGTCCCGTGAGCCATGGCCACTGAGCCTGCGCATATGGAGCCTGTGCTCCGCAACGGGAGAGGCCACAACGAGAGCCCCGTGTGCCGCAAAAAAAAAAAAAAAAAAAAAAAGTTGATAATATATGTGACATTCGGAGCGGAGAGCAGAGCCATAGTTAGACCTCTCAGTATGTGGTAAATATTAGCACTTGTCATGACACTC
Source organism: Neophocaena asiaeorientalis asiaeorientalis (assembly GCF_003031525.2). NCBI lineage: Eukaryota > Metazoa > Chordata > Mammalia > Artiodactyla > Phocoenidae > Neophocaena > Neophocaena asiaeorientalis. Next base: position 2,223,200 of record NW_020174922.1, on the reverse strand, counting down.
ATTTTAACATAACAGGGAAAACCATCACCCTAGGGGAGACCTTGCTTAACTTAGGTGCTGCCATTGGTCATAGTAGAGGAGAAGATCCAGTTTGTAGATACTCATTTAAAATGCGCCAGAAGAAATGTGCATATCTGGTCCTCAGGGAAAGGGAAACGGGGCACAGAGGGTCTGGGCTCCTTAGTGCTGCTCAACTAAGGTGGTGCTTTGGCCAGAATGAGAGCCATTAAGGCTGCTTCTGATTTATCCCCCGCCCCCTCCACTTTTCCCCTTTGGTATAAATTAGGAGGTTGGGATTAACATATACACACTACTAGATAGAAAATAATCAACAAGGACCTACTGTATAGCACAGGGAACTCTACTCAATACTCTGTAATAACCTATATGGGATAAGAATCTGAAAAAGAACGGATATATGTATATGTATAACTGAATCACGTTGCTGTATGCCTGAAACTAACACACCATTGTAAATCAACTATACTCCAATAAAAAATAGAAATTAAAAAAAAAAAGACCGCTTCTGTGAATGAGCCTAGAGCCTGATTGAATATGGACCACTTCTGTGCCTGCCAAGAGAGTAACTGTAGACTCAACGAGTACATAATGCAGGAGCTTCTCAATTATTTACTGTGTTGACTCCATGACGTGGTCTGTGTGTTCTCAGGTCCTTCTCCATTTGGGAACAGAACCTAGAGAGTAGGTGTTCTGTCTGGAGAACAGAGCACTACAAGCAAGTGCAAACTGCATGGGACACTTAATGGCAATCCAACACAGTGGTTACTGCCATCAAGTCCCACTTTCTAGGCAAATTTCTAAGAATTGCCCACATAGATATAGAGACCAGGCATTCTTAGATGGTCTACATTTTTATCATTTGTCATAAAGCCCATTTATTAAACCACAGCTAACAATGAATCATTTTTTAAAACTTTTGTAAAACTTTCCAAAAATCTTAAATTCATTTAAAAAAGATTCTTGGTGGCACTACGTGTCCTGGTTTAACATTCCGAAAATATAGTCTCTGTACAGATATGGGAGTTTTATATTTTCTAGGACAGTGGTTGTCTGCTAGGGTGTTGGTATATCATCACGCCTCTATGAGGTAGGTCTGACAAGAATATCATAAAGTTTTTTATTTTACTTTTTAATTAGGTAGTTCCTTTATCAACAGCAGCAGATTGGATGTTATCTCCATAAAGTGATGAGCTTCTTTCACTTGCATTCTGATATTTTGTTTTTAATGAGAGAAAGGAGTCACTGTGAGCACGGCCAGGATTTATGGGGGTATAGGTGTCTGGCTTATGGACATCAAATGTTAATTATGACCTGGAGCAAAAAGGTGGTGGGTGGCTAACCTGGGACATTTCAGTCTGTAAAGGAGGTTGTGGTCAAGGCAGTTCTAGTGAGGTTATCGGACTGGCGCCCAGAACCTCACTTCCCCACACGCTCGGAAATAAACGTGAATACACGTGGTGCTTGTTTAGAGTCTTGTAAAAGAGTCAGCCTCTTTTACAATGTGGGCAATGCTAACATTTAGCTTAGTAGCCCTAAGTAAGTCACTTTACCCCTCTGAAACTTGTTTTCCTGTTTTCATCTACAAGAAGAGCATTTGGCGTAGATCAGGGTTGTAAACTCGGGGTAAGAAGAGACTAGTTGGTAACCGGTGTAACGGGACAGGGAGTAATCGGGACTGTGGAGACCAAGCCCCATCTAACAGGGGCAGCAGCTGCTCTCCTCCTGTGTGCAACACTGTGTGCAACACTCGTCCCCAAAGTGTCTCCCCTCCCACTTTTTCAAAAGCAGCAGGCTATTTGGATTTTCAAGTAAAATATCCCAATTTTAACATGTTGACAGTGAAATCCAACATTCAAAATATGACAGGGCAATACACAGGATGTTGCCAGTTTTGTTTCTTTATCTGTCTAGAAGTCCCAAAGTCTCTTCTAGTTTTAACATTTAAAATTTTGTGTCCTTTCACTAATGTCAATAATGTAAATAAGTGGAAATGTACAAAACAAAATTCTATCCACCTTAAGATTATAACCACGCAAATAGTTTATGTGTGTGTAAGCAAATACTGGATTGGAATATGTGCAAACAAAACAAATTTATAGGTGATGGGACTGTAGGTGGATGTCCTTTATATTTGCTAATTTTCACTTAAAATATCTCTGCTCTTTTTTTGTTGTTTGTATAACAGAAAAGAAAAAGATAAAAGAAATATTAAGGGCAGCTCAGAATGGTAGCAGACATGAGGAGAAAAAGGGAGAGGGATATTAGGTATCTGGAAACTTCTATCTCTGTCCTGACCTCTGTATTTGCTTGTCAACCATGCTTAAACAATAATTTGTTAAAAAGCAGGCAGTATTAGTTGCACATAGGTAAACTCTTTGTGCCTGAAATTTCCCACTTCACACTGTGCTTTCTCCCCGTCGCCCCGTCATTTATAAAAATACGTCCCACCTCATGAAGTATAGTGGTATCAAAAGTTTCCCAACTTTGTTAGTTTGGCTTCTGAATATATTATAGAAGGGCTTTTTTTTTTTTTTTTTTTTTTTTTTTAGAAGGGTTTTTTTTTTTTTTTTTTTTTTGCTTTTACTGGGTGGTGGGGTGGGAAGGGTAACTTATTGTCCGTAATTACATTTTCCTTTGCTTTCTATCAACACTGTTTTCATTCTATAAATCCACATCAACTACCCGTAAAGTGAGCAGAAAACCGAACGTTGTTATTTAATGTGTTTATCTGAAGGCTTCCAAGATACCTTGGGAAGGTTACTTTCTTATAAACAAATTTAGAGGAGAATATTAGCACAAAGGAATGGAAGGCCTTTTTATCGTAAATGCAGAAATTCTTAAAAATCTACCCATCCTTGCAGCGTAGTGCCCAGCCCCGTACTAAACATGTGATGCATGTTTGTAGAAAGATTGCATTTTTCCTCTACTCCTTGGACTGAATCTAGGCCTTCTTAGTTGGGGAATATATCCACAAAAATGTGGTTATTGATCTTCGTTAGTAGTGGGCAAATTAAAATAGTACCACCATGATCTAGATATGTCAAGAAGAATCTTTGACACTGAGGACAGTCAGCCCCAGGATGTGGATGTAGGGGACTTGAGTTTCACTTTCTCATTGAAAATGGCCCACTGAGCAAAAAGCAGGATGGTCCTTTGCCAGCACTGTAGTGGAGGATCAGTAGACTGTCTAGCGCTTTCTTGCATCCTGTTGCCTCACTGGTTTCTGGATTGCCAGATGCTTCTGTTTTTTGAAAATGGTTAAAAAAATACCTTACTGATTCTGTTGTTTCAGAAACCTTACATACGGCACAAAATATCCTGAAAAGTTTTTGAGAAAACACTTGCTTTTTCTTTGCTCAATTTAATCATCATTGCAGCTTAAATTCATTCAAACTTATTGTTTTCTTTTCATGGATATTTTGATGGTTAAAACTCTAAGGTTATATAAAAGTGAGTAAGCAAGTTATGAAGATTTAATTGCTCATAGTTTTTTGTGTCTTTTTTTAAAAACTAAGTCTTAGAAACATATGCCGGCTAAGAAAGGTTGAGAATTTAACCTTGAAATTGAGAATTCATAACAATTGAGATAAAAATGATCTTTTTTTGAAGCTGGGAGATATCCTTGATTTATCACCATTGAATCAGAGAGCAGATTTTTCACACACTGAGTCATAACTAGAGGCTTTTTTTTTTTCTCTTGGGTAAACCACCTTAACCTGCCCTTGAAAACCTCTGGTTCATGTACAGAATGAGTCTGAGTCTGTCTCTAGTTAGCCTGTGAAATTTACCAAGACCATAGCCTGGGGCTGAGGAGGCTGTCAGCCATACCACCACCTCAGATTTTTGATGACACTACAGGCCACTTGATATTTATTATGTTAGCAGATGTCATCAGATATATGTGTGCACAGGTGCAGCGTGCAGTTAGTGAAAGAAGGAACACTGCATGTGTATATTTATTTTTGTACCCATACTCTCAATGGTTAGAAAGTGACCTGGTGTGCCTGTCCTGGGCAGTGTGGAGTTTTGACCCCATTGCAAGGGCTTATCTGGTAATCTCTTGAAGTCTTTTCCACAAATATAATTCTGTGTGATGAGAAACTATGTCTGGTGGCAAAGACACTGTTTATTTTCCCAGTCAATGTCTAAAGAAGAGGCATAACGGATTATAGCTAAAGACGGCTGTAACCAATAAAAATAGTCACCAGAGGTTGTTATTTATACTTGGGTATCCTTCTTACACAACAGTATTCTAGATATCCATCCTCCTCTCCTCAATAAAACTTGTATGGAGACAGCTCTCAGCTATGGAATGCCAACAAAATGCCAGAAGTTGGCACTTTATACAATAAATGTCCTAATTTAAGCCTCTCTAAATATTTTTAAAATAATTAAGAAATATTTGAAACTATTTCCCAGGGGTAATATTTAATACGAATGTTTACACAGGTTTATATCTTACATAGTTTTAATTCTAAAACGTAATCATTCAATTGTTTTAAAAGATGGTATTGTGTTTTATTTAGTATTGAGTTCTAAATATTCCATGTTTATTACGTACACTAAATTTGCACAAATGCTAGTACAATAATGGACTAAATAAAATAATCTAATAAATTTAGTGTGTACCCTTTAATCATAAAAATAATAGAAATAAAAACACACCTCCTATATTTTTGAGAAATAAGACAAAATAAAAACCTTTGGGGTAATGACTGAAAATTACTGGTTGAGATGGGGTAGAGGAATTACTTAATTATTACATAAAGCATTGTAATACTGCACGCCTTTTAGAAATATATTGTGATTATTCTCAAAGATAAACACACGCAGATGTTGCTTGTACACTAAAAAATTCTTAATTTGAAAAAAAAAACAGAGAAACTGCTTTACCAGTTAATTGGCTTTAGGAAAAAAACAAAAAATCTAAAGTTTCAGTGTAGTGGAGAATCTTCTAGTTCTAAGGAATGAATTGTGCCTGTAACTAAAGGCAGAAAAAAATTAGCTTTTCTACTGGAATCACTTAAGTTAGATGTATCAGAAGGCCAAAATGCCTAAATAACGTTAGATACTCCTTATTTTTTAAAATGAATAATTAGTTATAATTTATAAAAAGTTGAATATAAAAAGATACTGAAATTTAAGTACATTAAGAAAGGCTTCTAACCAAGATAATTTTAATTTTAAAAGAAGCATCTGTTTTAAAACACTCCTGAATTGAATTTCTACATATTTATTTATGTGAAAAAATATGAAAACTGGAAAATCAACCAGTGTTGTAGACTAGAAGACCATGATCATTAGCCAATTAAAAGATTTAGGAGCAACAACCCGCTGAGGTGACTACAAATTAGTGAGACCGATTTCTATAGGACGTGTTGAAAATTAATCTCCTTATTTTATAAAATTTGGATATCATTTAATTATAATATGTGTACGTATTTGACAGAAGAGTGATCAGTATACATACGAATAAGTACTCTTGTAAGCTTCACATGTCAAAAGGAACAAATGACACTCAAATAAAAAAAGATAATCTATGAAACGCTGAACATAACATACAATGGTACATTCTATTACTAAATAATATACTTAGGAAGAAATTCTTTGACAGGTGACACTAAATCTAGATTCATTCAAGTCATCACCAGAAGCACAGGAAATCCTTCCCTTTCCCCTTTCCTGTTCCTTTTCCCATTTCGTGTCTTAGGATATTTCCTAAAGAAAACTGGATTCTCTCTGTAATGTCATTTCTCCTTTGCATGAAATAGATGTTGGGAAGGACTGGTGACTCTGCTATGGACTTCAAATAATTATGAGAAGAAGCTTTCTGAGGCACACTTGTAAAAGTCTTAGAATTTGATAACATTGCTCACTTAAACACTCCCTCCACCACCCTAAATAATATATTTTAGTTTAGCCACATTGAATTTTCATATTTTATATTTGATTCGTTAGTGCTAAATGTGATTTACTGAACCATGAAACTACTATTAGGAAATCCTAGAATGGAAACAGATCTGTTTGTTACCCACTTGAATTGACTGCCTGGGTATACTGAATTAGAGCTATACTAGCTGAGTGGTTAAAATTACCTAACTTGGAACAAGATAGATGTTAAAAATTAATTTTCCTTGGGAAGTTATAGCTAAATGTGGAGATACATACATACGTGTGTGTGTGTGTGTGTCCCCATCCTTCATCTCCCTCCCAAAGCTATATAGATATACACTTGTTACTTTTTTTCTGAAGGGAAATTGGGAACTGGTAATAACCCATTTTAAAGTTCGGCATTTTCTAAAGCTCACTTGGGTCAATCCAATTCTCAGTTTTGCACTTATCATTGAAATGAGATATGTATACTATTCACAAACATCTACATAATATGTACACATTATATGTATGTAATATATGCATGTATACATGTGTGTGTGCCCACGCCAGTACAGGAGAAAAAAACTTTTTATTTTTGGATAATGAGGCCAAAATGTCTTCTTTGTTTTATAATGCGTGTTGTAGGAACAAAGAACCTGAACAATGTTGTTTAAGTTCTCTTGGACTTTGAGGGTAAATATAATTGGGATTAAAATACTGACATGTTCACATTTAGTAGAAAGATAAGAACAATTCATTGGGAGCTATTCCGGTCCCACTGGTAATCACATAATTGAACAGGGTTTTTAGAGGATATTTGAAGCTATTGTTGCCTGTTGTGCAATTACATAATTAGTCAGGATCTCTGTAATAAAATCTTTTCTAAACACATGTGGGTTAGTACTAAGTAAATTTAGGGCGAGTGCTATATTTTTACATTTAATACTTCAGTTTTAAATCAGAGCTATATAACAACTTGGTTTAAACGTTAAACATTGTGTTACCACACTACAGATGCTTAAAATGCAAATGACTGGATTACTTGCAAACTAAGCAAAAAACCTACATATATTTAAGCTTAAAAAATATTAATCAAAACCGCTTTATGAACATGAGCCCGCTACCACATCTCATCTAGAGTGTTTACTTCTTGGGGACCCAGGGGTTGCATATTTCTTTGGGGCTGATTATTTCTTCCACCTACCCCTGAATTATTGACATTCACATGCATGCCTATAAATGATAACGCTACGCAGTGAGGTACATTTCAGAACTCCTTTTACACCCAAACAAACGTGGCCTGGCGAAGGGGACCGAAAACGTGGCGGCTAGTAGGGAAGAGCACCAATCCCGTGCTCGTTATTATCACTTGGTGATGAGTCTCCCGCGGCTGCTCCGCCCGGCTCAGCTCTCGCGCACGCCCGCGGGGAGGCCCCCGAGCGCGGTAGCACAAAGGCGCGCGGAGCCCGGCAGCCCCGCAGGCAGGCGGCGCCGCACTCCC
>NW_020174922.1:2208259-2215696 GCF_003031525.2 Neophocaena asiaeorientalis asiaeorientalis | reverse complement strand
GAACGCGCGACCCTGCCGCCGCGCCGGCTGCATCTGCCTAGCCCGCTCGGAGCCCGGACGCGGGCGGGGAGGCAGCCCGCAGCCCCAGAGCAGCCCTGCTAAAACAATAAAGCCCAGCAAACACGCGCGCGCGCGCGTACACACACACGCACACACACACACGCGCGCGCGCGCACACACACACACACACACACAGAGCACTCTGGACGGCTTTCAAGTCTACCTCGAGAAACAGTCTTCTGCAAGTGAGAGGAAGCAAAACTGGATACCCAGACAGGCTGAGGGGCTGCCTGCTTTTAGACTTGACTTTTGCCGCCTTTTCTTCTTTGGGCCAAGAACTGTGGCATTGCAGAAATAATAATTAAAAACAAAAGTAAGAGACTAACTCCTGGATTGCGCTTTAAAATAAAAACTATTAATAAATACGATAAGCGACACCAAAACAACCCTTGAGAAAGTCCACAAATCTGTACCTCAGATACGTGAAGTCAGCGGCCCAGGGTTCTGTTTACAGACTCAACATCTCTTTTATTTAACGTAATAGAATGCGGTGGTATGTGGCTTTGAAATGACTGGCTTTATTTGCTTGTCTTGTTTGTCCCTTGCATCCCCTTCTATCCCCAGACACAGATTTTTTACTGTTTGTACATTGTAAAGAGACTTTACCTAAATGTCATTTCTTCTTTACAAGTTGGGCCACAGTGTTGGATTTTCAGCCTTAATGCTTTTTTTTTTTTTTTAAGCTTTGGCAACTTTAGTGTATATGTCACACTTTTATAGAGACATTGTGAGTCCAAAACAGTGTGAAATGTAGCATTTTTCCTGCTTCAACTCCCTACTCCCCCCCCCTTCTCCCCCATGATGGAAAAAATTACTGTACAAATGATACTTTAGTTGTACCTTGTAGCCCATTCTCTCTTTTTGGAGCATTTTTCTTCTCTTTAAGGTGACTATGCACAGATTTGTTACGTATGCTCACTTAAAAGTGTCTTTATTTAGCTCTGGTGTACTGGAGTTTTAAAAGTCAATCTTCATTTTAAAGTTTAGTTACCCCTAGCCCCTTGCTCCTGAAGTGGCAGGATAGAATTGTTAGCCCTCCTCCCACTCTCCCCCTCCCTTAAAAAAAAAAAAAGATTATGATGGATTTCTTCCTGCTCCTGTTAATAATTTTTTTTCCTGCCCTGCTGTTTTTGCTCTAGGATTTTTTTCCCTTCTGCCTAACTGTGTGTGTGTGTCTGTCTCCCTTTTTCCTTGTCCTCTCTTCGCCAGTATGTCTGGAACACATTTTAATGCACAATATCCCATCCATTAAGTTGTGGTTGAATGCGGAGTGTGTAAGGACTTGGCAGCTTTCAGGTTGAAGGGGGCGGGGAAGCCAGTTTCGACTTTGACACAAAATGCCGAAGTGGCGTGATTGGAATTATTATTAGTGCTGTGAACATGGCCATCTTCTCCTGGAGTTAGTAGAACTGCCATTGAACTTGAGATGGGACAGACAAGATCTCCAACCCGCTCCCCCCAACCAAGTACAGTAGCTGGCAGGGAAAAGGCGCCAAAATACACAAGATTAGCTCTAACTTTCTTTGACAGGATCCTATAACACCATCCTTTGTAATTTTAACTTTCCAACGGGCGGGAAAAAGTTAACTTGTGAACCCATACTTGAACAGATATTTAAATCAGCCCTAAAATGGAATAAATCCAGAAAGTCATACACACATGCTTATGTGGTTAGAAAAGAATGCAAATGTAAATAAGCAGGATGAATGTGTGTATCTGACTGGGGAGTTCAAGATTTAATCAAAATGAGAATTAGTGTGACTTTTGAGTATATTTACTGTATGGGGGAGAGCATTGTGAGGCAAAGAAGCTGACCTTTAGGCAGCCTAAGTAAAAACTGCAAAGAGTTGTGAAACACAAAACGTTGTGGTTTCCAGTTTTACATCTGAGGTTTGATGTTTTCATTTAATGGTATGAGAGATGCAGAAAGCTCCAGTGCTGAAAAGTCCCTATTAAATCATATGTGGGCAAAGGTCAATCACTCCAACTCACTGATACACTATACTGCAGATTCCTGCCTAACTGATGGGGAGCACAGGAAAAAGTGCTTGGGCAATAAAAGTATTAGAAGGGTAATTATCGTCCGTGGTTGGGACTGCATTCTTGTGCACTGGCAAAAGGTTTTTACTGGCCCTGATGAATTTTAAAGCTGAGTATTGTTGAAAGCTGTTTTAATAGGAAATTGATTAGCTGAGTGTTTCATACAATAAATGGTGACAGTTTCATTGTTTGATGTCCAAAATAAATTCCTTTTATTCTTTAGTAGACAGAGGCATCCATTTAATTTTAAGGCATCCATGGTCAGACTGAGCAGCAGTATAATTATTGGTGAATGTAATGTCACGAACATCTGTAACTTTGCTTTCAGAGTTTGTGACATCACACAATTTGACAATAGTATTGCTTTGGAATTTATTAACTTACTGTGTATTGTGAAATTTTTTCAGATATATTTCAGAGATAAAGTTTACTTAAGTATCAATATATATTTTGTATAGGCCCAACTGTCTTCTATCTTTGTACTTATGCAATTGTTGGCTAAATTTTATTTTGAAAGTTAAAATGCACAGTCCTGTTGTTATGCGTTGTTTTGGTTTTGAAACAGAAAGGCAGTTTTCAAGGAAAGAAATTAGAGAAAGGGGTGCAGAAAGTTTGAGTTGGTTTGCAACGCACTTTCTACACTTAATGCAGAATGTAAAGACGACTTAGCCATTCTGGATGAAGCTTTCTAAACAGATCTTTAAAACTCATCTGTTTTCATGTCACAGAGGCACATGTAGATGGGTAACAAGCCAATTTACATGTAGAAATAAAATGATAGTATAGTTTTACTTTAAAGGTCAGCTATCTTGAAAAAGGACAATAGCTACAACTCTCAAGACTGTATGTGACTCAAAAGAACTCAAAAAAAGACTACGTGAAAGTGCCTATAACTTTTCAAGTATTGTGAGTGAAGCAAGGCAATTATTACCATGATTTTCAAAGTTTAAAATAAATCATGCAGAAATTACAGGGCAACTGCTGACATTGTAATCCCGGAAAGCAAATGTCTTCAGAAGTTGGGAATCTCTGTTGATGAACTAGCCTCATTTCTGTACAGAAGTGGAAACCAGCTAATCTTAATGCTGGCCAGTCTGTGTTCAGATTCAGTGGTGGCTTGTAAATGTGCCCGAAATGTAGGCACACCTAGTGGGATGGTATTTTTTTTAAACAGTCGAGTACAGGCATTTCAGCAGTGACATTATTAACAGCGTCATTTTTCTCATTTAGTTTTGTCCTCAGGGGACACCAAACAGCTCCCAGAGGATGGGAAGAAAGTCCACGGTTATTTATTCATTTCAGTGAAAGGCAAAGTGCTGGCAATGGGGCTTGGGGAAGCTAACCGGTTGTGAATTTTCTAGTCCGGAAAAATCACTACCCTAATTTGACAGTAGTAGTTTAAGGGCTGAGAGAGCTGGGCATGATTTTGCAATTCCCATCAAGTGCAGACAATTTCAGTACTTGTTGGTTGTTTATATATGCATTGTTGAGTGGATTTTTGATGTTCTTGCTTGTGGATATAAAATTGTGTTTTACAGGCTACACGTGTATGATTTTTATGGTTCATTTGGAAGAAGAGAAAAGGTCCCTGGGCATGGTGTAGTGGATACTTGCAGTCTTGCAGGCCTGTTTCCTGGGGGTCAGGAGGTCATCTGTCTCTTTTGTATTTAGTTTTAAAATATTGATACTGGCCATGCGGCTAGGGTGTGTGGAATCATTGAGCCTCCCCTCTAATCACATGCAAGAGCTAAAAAAAAAAAAAGTCATCCGCGTGTATTGAAAATGACAGCTTTGTTAAGCTCCAAGAACCTTTCCTTAAACTGCTCAGGATTCACAACCTGTCACTGAATTTCTTTAGAAGGGAGAAGGTTAAAAGAAAATCAATATTAGAAGACCCTTGAGATGTTAAGCTCCTCTCTGGAGGTCAATGAAAGGCTCCAGTTGGGTAATACTGCTTACTTTTTCAAATATACAATTGAGTTTTGAAAAATCCAGTCACCTGAAGTACAGACACTCCAGCACTTCTTGAAATTAATAAACTATCTGTCAGAAAAGAAACTTTTCTCTCTATAAGGTGGCAGGGAATAGATGGTCTAGGGAGGAGATCTTTAGGGATTCTGAAATATCAGATTTTCCTGTTGCTGCAGAAGCCTTTCACTTCTTTCTTCCAGCCAGATTTTGGGGTGAATGAAATTGACTTGCTTTAACTCTTTCAGTGAGTGAGAGAGAGAAGAAAAAAGGCAGTTTAGGAGAGGTAAGTACCAGTCTAAAAAGTGTTTGGCCCACTTTGATAGTATCAGAAGCTTTTCAGAGATACTTTAAAACCACTTTTAATTACCATGGCACAGAAATGCTGGGTAAAAGGGAAAGTGGCTAAAATACCGTATGTACTTTCTCACTTCCTTCTCTCTGCTCTTCTACCTGGAATTTAAAAGACTGGCATTTCTCAAACCACAGATAGTGAAGGGTCCTGCTGAGAGAAGACAGATGTTCCACACACCCCAATCCATCAGCTCCTCTTTCCAGAAGCCTCTCTTAGAGTTCATCCTGGGAAGACCTGCGGTGGCCTGGGCATTAGATGTACAAGAAGTAGTGTTCTGGGGGTGGCGGGGGTGGGGGGGTCAGCCATCCCGCGCGTGGCTCCAAGGCCTGAGAGGACAGTCAAAGCCATATCAAATGAGCACCCCATAAGCTACTCCGGATGTCTCTGTTGCCCATTCTTTCCTCCCTTTTAGTTTTCTCCTCCTCACCATTACTCCTTTCTTATTTTCCTTTTTCTCAGAAACAGATCCAAACCGCCAACTACCAAGCATCCTCCATGCTCATCCAACTGTGCCCAACCATAAGTGCCCTACAAACAGGGAGCGATTTGAACCCCTCAGTGATAGGCCTGGGAGGCCCCAGACGTCTTCACTTCTCTGGGGTCTTACCTGGGTCTGTCGCCGCTTCTTCACCCCTGGCGCTGCTGCAGCTTTTGTGGGCTCTTCTGTGTAAGAGTTGTCAATTTTTCATTTTTCTTTTTTAAGCTTGTGAGAAACTTTAGGATGCGACCTAGTTTGGGTGGCAAAAGGAAACCGTTTCTGTTGGTAAGGGAAAACTAATAAGGGAGGAGGGGTAGCGTTGTCTGCAGACACTTGCCCAGGGCTCAGCACTGGGCCTCTTTTGCTAGGGGACAGCGGCTCGTTCTAGATCTCTGGCTGAACGAAGCACTCTCTGGGTGCCAGGATTTCACTGGGGGTGGTGTGGTGAGGAGGGAGGGAAGTAGAGAGGGAGGGAGAGAAAGAGAGAGATGGGCGCTTGATTTTTAAAGAGACCTCGAAATAATGGCTTCTGTACGAGTTCAGGCATTCAAAGAGGTGTGTTCAAGGACAGGAGTGCATTCGTGCCAAGGGGAATGTCTTTTATGGTAAATTAACTCCGGTTAAATTGAATATTTGTTCAAAGGGAAACTCCAGTAGTTAAAGCTGGTATTATCAGTAGCGCTTCCCCGCCCCCCTCGCTTTGGGGTTTTTTTTTTTTTAAATCTAGCATGAGATCGCCTAAAATTTTCTGAGAGAGAAATGAGTATTTATAACGTGGACTGTCACCTCATTTCTTTCATCTATAAAGACGATCAAGTTTATCCTGGCTTTTCAAAAAAGAAGAAATGACCCACACAAAGGAAATTAAGGTTGTCAGAGACCTGACTGGAGGATGTACCTCCGGGGGAGCAGGGAGGCCGCTCCCGGTGGTGTGTGCCCTAAAGGGTTAACTCGGGAGCGTTCTCTAAATTTTCCCGACTTTACCTGTCTTCCCAGAACCAACGCTCCCCCCACCTCCACCCCTGGCCTTCTCAACTCCCCCTCTTTCGCCAGTGCTTTTTTTCTTTGGGCTCTTGGTTTACGGGGCCTGCAGCTGGTGGACTTGGCAGGCTCGCCTCATTAAGAGTGCTCTTTGAAAACGGACTGTGTTTGAGCATTTCCCTAATGAGGACAGGACGGGGTTAAAAAGTGACCATTTCATGGTTGACTTGAACCTGCCTACTTTTCTTGATGTGTCGTTGTGAAATGCTTGATGTGGATAACTCCCACTTGCTGAAGGAAAAAGTCACTGGTTCCTTCGGGTCCTCGGGGTGGGGTGATAAAGGGGTGGGGGGAGGTGGGCAGGAGCCGGAGAGACAGAGAGAGAGGAGAAAGTTGAGGGGAAAAATCGAGAGGGGGGAAGCGAGGAAAAGAGGAAAGGGAAATCAGAGCACAGCTGGAGGTGGGGGCGGCCCCGCCCCGGGGCCGGGGCCGTAGAGTCCTCTCAGCGGCCCCCGGCTAGGTAGACGCGGAGCCCCTGGCACTCACTTTTCCTCTCTCCATTGTCTGCACAGCCTTTGCTTCCACCTCTTCCCCACCCACCCCTGGCCGAAAACCGGAATTTGGGGGGCGGGGTGTGTATGTGAGAGTGTGTGTCTGTGTGTGCCAGTGCCCGTGCGCGCGCGCAGAAAGGGTGCAAGGCAAACCGCCGGCCTCCAAATATCCGAAATCAAGTTCATTCACTCGGGGCCCGCGGCTGGCGGCGGGGTGGGGGCGGGGCTGCCCCAGCCTGGGCCCCGGGGCGGCCTGGGTGTGAGGGAATTTTCCATTCGTTCCTTTCTCTGGCCCAGTCCGGCTCAGTGCTTCTCCCACTCGGAGGTTCCCGCGGTTTAAAGAGTCCGCAGCGAGCACCGAAATACCTCTTCCAGGGCGGGTTTTCGAGGGGTGTGTACGTGGGGGGGGGGGGATGCGGGATTTGCCCAAAGGGCGGAAAGAAGATCTATTTAAAATAATAAAAAAAAGTCGTGGTGCTGTTGCAGTGGTATGAGAGCTTTAACAAATAGAGAGAGAGAGAGAGAGAGAGAGAGAGAGAGAAGCAAGAGGAGGAGGAGGAGAAAGGTGGGGGGCGGGGGGTGTGGAGAGGCTGGTGCAAAAGGAATGCGCGTTTGCAGGAGGAGGAGTAAAGCGATGATTGTGTAATTAAATAATAAAACAATCCTTAAGTCTGATTTGGAGAGAGCTCGACCGGGGTCCAGAGGGTGGAACCGGTGAATTTTTCAACTTCCAAGTTTTGCAACGAAAGAAAGCGAGAGAGGGAGGGGAAAAAAAGAGCCCAGAGCAGAAAAAGAGAGGAGTTTGGAGCCGAGCGGGAGAGCGGGATTTATCGTTTGGGATTTTTCAGGAGCGCGTTCCGATCCCTCTGGGCGGCGGCGGCAGCAGCAGCAGCCTCCTCGCTCGGCCGGGTCAGACGCGGGGCGAGGCGCGCGGGAGGGCAGCCGGGCGTGGAGGAGTCGGCGCGGGCAGCGGCGGCTGCAGCCGGGGACCGCGCACCGCGAGC
>NW_020174922.1:2158935-2208188 GCF_003031525.2 Neophocaena asiaeorientalis asiaeorientalis | reverse complement strand
CACCCCGGCCCTCTCCCGCGCGCGCCCCTCCACCCGCGCGCACTCGCTCACGCTCCCCCTCGCGCACACACATGGTCGGCTCGCGGCAAAGTTTCGCCTGCGGTCGCCACTCCGGGATCCTGCCGCAGTGCTCCGGGCTGTAACCTTGAACTTTCCCAGCGCGGTGACACATTCTCCTCGCTCTCCCTCCCGCCCTCTCTCCTGCGCCCCCCTCCCCGCCTTTTTTAAAAAAGCATTTCACCACCAACCACCACCCCAATCCAACCCACACCGAATCTTCGCGCACCCCCTAGCCCCCAACAAAAACAACAACTGCAAAACAGAAAACAAATCCCCAAACCCAGGCGAAAAGCAGCCAACACCGGCGGCGGCGGCGGCCTCGGCGAGCACGGCCAGCGCGCTCGGACTGCAGGAGGGTTAAAAGTGTAGATTGGATTTCACCCCGGGAAATCTAGCACGCCGAGTGAACTTGAATCTTTGGCTATTTAAGGAGGACTGGGTTTGTTGTGAAGTTGCGGTGATCCAGCGCAGAGCCCCGTCCTGATTGATCGCATCGCGGGGCTCAGATGACTGTAAAATGAATAGATGAAATTCTTGCTTCTCGAAGATTTTCTTGGGCATCTCCGGGAAAGTGCGTTTTAAGGCGAAGTCATGATGTATTCTCCCATCTGTCTCACTCAGGTACATGCCTCGGTCACTTTCTCGAGCTTTCTCTCTAGCCCGAAATGCCTTTGTTTTGTTTTGCTGCTCTCGTCTGCGGACAATTAATGGCTTTAGTTAACTCCGCACACCCGGGTCCCCCTCAGAAGAAGTGGCCCGGAGTTGCGGCGGGGTTTGCAGGGCGGCGCGGGAGCCGGCGCGCGGCCCCTAGCCCACGGCCACCGCGAGCGCCGAGCCCAGCGCCCTGGGCACGGAGAGCGGGCGCCCGCGCCCTGCCAGGGCGGCTGGGCCGGGCGAGGCCGCAGGGAATGGGCAGGGCCCGGGCCCGCAAGCGCTAGCCCGCGCGCGGCCCCACTAGTGCCCGCTATCCCCCTGCCCAGGGTGCCCGCCGCCTCGCTTGCGCGCCGAGGCGGACTCCGGCTTTAGAGGAGCTTTAGGGGAGGACTGAGTCCTTATAAACAACCGGTGAACTTGGGCGAGGGGACTCCAGTAGGAGTCCTTGTGGGCGCCTCTGGACTCCGCTGCAGGCAGTGGGCGGGAGACGAAGCGACTCGGAGGTTGTGGTCCGGGGACCCATTCCTCTGCTTAATTTGGGGATCTGAAACTCAGGTCCATCGCGATCCGCACTTTGAGGCTTCCAGTGACCACGCCACAAAGGCGGTCTGTACGTGGACTCGAGTTAGTTGGTCGTGGTGAAAGTTAAGGACTTTTAAAACATGTTCATTTTGTGGAGACCTGTTCATTTGACGATATTTGGGCGTAGGACAGAAAGAAATGCTGGAAAATAAGGTCATTTAAAATTTTTTCACTCTGAAAATTGTCCTAAGACTTTAGGAACAGTGTTATGAAATAAAATAGTGGCTTTATACTTTTGCAGGAACACAACTTATATAATTTTAAACCAGTCGGTCAAATGGAAAAGTGGCGAGACCAGACTTACCTGGGGGCATCTTTCATCGCTGCCCAGCTAACTAACCAACTGACGAGCTGACTAAATATCTTAGCCCAGAGTTGTTACTTGAAGCAGTATTTTAAACCTCTAAAGGTATGGGGCAGTTGACTTCAGCTTTTAGGAGGATATGTCACGATTAGTAATTGAGAACCATTTTCTTTGACGTTGGCTTAAAAACTAAACAGTTGAAGAAGTGTCGCCTAGTCTAAGGTGTGTTACAATTTTTAAAAAATCCAGTATCATGATGATGCATTTTTTCTGATGAACAAATGATTAAGGTTTCAATTGTATGACAATTAGAAGCCATTGTGATTCAAAAGGACTGAGGCATTCATAAACTGTGAATGAAGATGAAAACAATGATAAGGCTTATTCAGTGATTGGATACAGTCCTGTAGCTTTTTGGCTGACACATTTTTTATTGTTTATATTTTGTTTGGCATCGGAGTATGATTAACTTAGATATGGCTATTTTCAGCAAGTAAACGTGCACTTTAATTTAACAAAACTGGAAAAATGAATTGCTGAGCTATTTGTATTTTTAAGGCTGTGAATATTGGCCAATAAATATGATGATGAAACTGTTTCAGGTATAACGAATTGCCTTCAGCTGCAAAAGTTACCTTTCATATTACCCATCAGCAGGATTTTTCCCCCTCTTTCTGGTAAACCACATCCCTTTGACATTATTTTTACGTTATTGAAGCATAGTTCAAATAAAACAAATTGAGGTAAGGTTTTCACTTGCAAAGTGCTGTACCACTTACTCTCATGTAAAGGATTGCTTTTCTATATTAGTTCATATTTCCAGCATCGGCTTTTCAGAAACATTGCTAGCGATTACATTGCATTTTCGGTTTCCTCTAAATATGTATTGAAAAGTCACTAGCTTTATCTAAATTTGTGTAAGTTAAAAATAATATTGTAGCATCGTGACATATGGAATATTACGAGCATATACAGCATAGTCATTCAGCTATCACATTAGTATTCAAGGGTGCATGCTTACCAACACTAATTCATGATGACTGATATTCTCTACTGTTTTAATAATGTAAATCTAAGTTGACATATTGAAACTGTTTTGGGGATTTAAGGTCTAGACTAGAGAAGAAATTTTAGCTTTAGAATTCTCACTTTAATATCTGTGTGACTTTATAGGTAGTGTAAGGTGTTGCAAAAGTAACATTAACGGTGTTACTTTGATATCAGACCAGTAGTTTAGGTTTGTATTACAAGAGCCTAATAGCTGCAGCAAAACATTTTTTAGGGTATGTAAATACAAAATAGAGAAGCATTCTTAATTGATTGGAAACTTTACTAAGTGTTTCAGTTGTCACAAAAGGATATCTAGGTTTTAGAAAGAATTTTCAGAAGGAGCTACAGTTAAAGTTGATATTTATCAAAGTGTTACTCAAAGGTATCAGTACATGGATATAAATCTGTATTTATGTATCAGTATAAATCAGATGTTTAAAGAAAATTAAGAACCATCATGATATGATTTTGTATTTGCTTTTTCTAAAAATAACGTAAATCCTTAATAGTATAACTTTCACTTGGAATGATTGCATTGAATTTTTTTCTTCTTTCACTGTTTCTCAAGTTCTTAAGGTACATTTAAAAAAATGGTTTACTGTTATATAGCAGTGCTCCAAGAACATCTAGTATTTATTCTTCTGCCTCTATATTGGTCTAATTTTCCATCCCTTTCATGGAGACCGCTGTTTCTGTGAAGAAAAAGAAATATTTCCAGTAGAATTAGGACTGTTTACTTTTATATTTGAAATTTGTAACTAGGTTATTTATTTTATCAATTTAGTTCAACTAAAGGAAGTTTAAAAAGAGAAAGAATTGGCATTATTGAATGCCAATGTGTTTTAGTAAAAATTCTGAGAGAGCAAGGTGGCATATTACCTTAGCATACAGCCATTAGAGCTTAGATCATTTACATGCTTTGCTTTCTTAAAAAATAATTTTCATAGTTGTTTAAAGTATTATTGTGATAATCTATTAATTAGGACATCTGAATACCTTAATCACTTTTTTTTTGATGAAGACAAATTACTATGCTCCATATTCATATCATTAAAAATCACTAAAAATATATTGTAACAGCATTAGAAAACAGTCATACTTGAGAGATGATATTTTAGTCATGGTAACACAGAAATATATGTGACTTGCTGAAAATCTCTACTTATCACTTTTTTGAGGATATGTCTCCATGTCAGAAGTAAGTGTTTTGCTTGAAAGGAATTCACATAATAGTAAAGCCCTGAAAGATATTTATAAGGCAACTGTGGACTGAGAAAGTTTGCTACTTCTATTTATCAATAGGAAAAAAGTATGTTTTAAAACATTACTTGGCAGCATTGGCAACAAACTCAAGGCACCCTTAAAAAACATTGTCTTGTGTGCATTTGCTAAGAAATTCCAAATTCAGCCCTCAAATTTGCATTTTGATTGTTTAAATAAGTTATTAAAATTTTGAGATCTGTTACATGATAGATGATTGGAAGCTCAAACAAATTTAATCAAAGTATGTTTGATGTCTTTATAGGAAAATGAAATGTTACTGAACATAGTACTTAAGGATAAAAGTACTTAGAAGTTAATACATTGCTTAATATCTGTTAAAATAATATCATATTTTTAAAAGTATGGCAAGGGTAAAGTGAGTGAGGCAAAGCTCCTCCCGCCCCCATGTACCCTTTACATCTCAAGTTTTTAGTTTGTGAGTATATATGTATGTTTTTTGATCATATCAATAAATCATAGTTAAAGTCAGAATATAGGAAGTGAGTTCCCAAAGCATGTTTGAGTCCACATCTCCTTGAGCAGGGTTTCCTTTTGCATATATTTCTAAGGGGGATAAACAAAGTTTTTGTAGTTACAGTGAATGCTGAAAGCATGGCATCAGAAAGTATATGGAGATAGGGAGGTCTTATCATGGGCTGTGGTTGCTGTGAGCAGGGCTGCCTTCCCACACAAAGAACAGATTGTGGTTTAACTCTTTCCATGGCCTAGTTTAATGTGCTCGCATAGTAACTGAATTGTTCAAATCTCTGCTGGAAACTACTGATCGGTTTAATGATTTCCTCTATGGCATTTGGTTATGCCTCATGCTGTGATGTAATCATCTACATTTCTGTATTGTTATAAAATTTTGATTTAGGTTTATTCTGCTCTAGAAACATTTTACAGCAATATGTTAAAACACTTGAAAACTGCATTATTGATTGGATGGGATGTACACCTCTTCCGGATCTGAACTGCAGACTGCGAACATGCTGCAATCTTTAGCGTTGAAACTTTGAATTTGATCTTAAAAATGAGTTCATAACTCTATGGGAGTTTGGGGGTGTCTTCTTTGTTAGAGTCATTTGTGATACTTTCATCATTTTTACCTGATGGAATTCATCAGTCTGCTGATTAAACAGAATTTATTCCACATAGTTCAGGGTGACCAGCCCTAAGATGTCAATGTTAACTTGGGATATAAACAGTTAGAGAAAGTTATTTTGTGGTTGAGGTGACAATACAGTGACCAGAAAAGTGGCCGCAGTGGAAGTTCTCATTTGTTTCAGATCTGGCCTTATTGCCCGCATACAGTGTGCACGACTGGATGTTAAGCTCTTTCTCGGAACAGTAAGAGGCCTGAGCTTAGGAGACAGGTTTTACCTATGGCAGGAAGTAATGAAATACTGACTGCTTTGGGAAGTAACTTGAAATAACTGGAGGTGCAAATTATCTGCCACTCGTCGCCGCCTCCCTCCCTTATAAAAGGCGTACATGAAACAGGCAGGAAAAACGCAGGAGCCTAAGGTAAACCACTTAATTCACAAGACGGGATCTCTCCACGTGCAGATTCACAAGTCCATGCATACTGGCACCCACAGCCCTGTCCAAGAATTCAGAGGCGTAGCAGATGAATTGTATTGATTCCACAAAAGCAGGGAGTGACCAGCAGTGCACTCCTGGTGTCACCCTGCCACTGCATGCAGAGACACAAAGAATGTAAAGTTGGTGCCAAGTTGCCATTTTTCATTGTTCACCTCAGATTGATTTTTAAGGGGTTTAGAATAATTGCCACACTCATGTGATCGGTTAACAAATTAACTGACTCTGTGGGGCTTCAGACTCTATAGGAAAGCTGCCGGAAGAACATCCGAGTCAATTTTGTTTCAACTTTAGAAACTTTTATTTAAAAATGCAAGAGCGTGTCTGTGGGTTTGTTAGAGAGTAGCAGCGCGCGCGCGTGTGTGTGTGTGTGTGTGTCTGTGTGTGTGTGTGTTGGGGGCCAGCGTTGCTGGTAGAGGGAGGGAATGCGCTGCTCAAAGTATGGAAACCTTCTGTTCAGGACACTGATACGACAAGCTGTGTCCTTTGCCCACTTTCCCTCACTGTATACCAGTTTCTCTAGTTACCACTCTTGGAATGGTGCTGTTTCAGTGTTGGAATGTTGGACGTTTGATAAGAAAATGGATCAAGTTTAATGGCGCATGCTCTTTGTGCCACCAGCAGCCTCTTGCTGAGAGCATGCTCCAAAAGCGGGAACTGTGTGGCATTACACTGAGCATCTATATGCTTTGTGTTTCTGTGCCACAGAGAAGAGAAATGAACTGTGGCATCGCTCCTGCCTTCTGAACAGCTCTGCTCCGATTAAAAAAAAAAAATCTCACTGTGTTCTTTGTAAAATGGTACTGCTTAGTGTTAGTTGGTCAATCAAATATTTAAATATTGAATTAGGTGCCAAGCATCTTGGTCGCTTATGTTTTAAAGAATGTAGGATACATGGTGGGAATGAGGGGGATGGGGCCAGAGTGGAAATACAAATATAAACCTTATTTTCTTTTTTAGGAGGGAGAATCAACCTGTGAGTTTTGGTGGAAAAGGGGCAGCTTGGCATACTTTATTTTCTTCTGGTCCTGCTATTTTGATAATTTTAAATAAGAAAAGAATGTTATTTTTGTGCATAACTCTTGGTACCGAATTGGGAAGGGGTTGTGGTCTGATGTGTTGGAGCCTTTAAAAAACTGAACTGACTGTGTATGTCTTCTTTTTCCTCCTCATCTTCCACAGGATGAATTTCACCCATTCATCGAGGCACTACTTCCACACGTCCGTGCAATTGCCTATACTTGGTTCAACCTGCAGGCTCGGAAACGCAAATACTTTAAAAAGCACGAGAAGCGAATGTCAAAGGATGAAGAAAGAGCAGTCAAAGATGAGCTTCTCAGCGAAAAGCCTGAAATCAAACAGAAGTGGGCATCCAGGCTCCTGGCCAAACTGCGCAAAGATATCCGCCAGGAGTACCGAGAGGACTTTGTGCTCACCGTGACTGGCAAGAAGCACCCGTGCTGTGTCTTATCCAATCCCGACCAGAAGGGTAAGATTAGGAGAATCGACTGCCTGCGACAGGCAGACAAAGTCTGGCGTCTGGATCTAGTCATGGTGATCCTGTTCAAAGGCATCCCCTTGGAAAGTACCGATGGAGAGCGGCTCATGAAATCCCCACATTGCACAAACCCAGCACTTTGTGTCCAGCCACATCATATCACAGTATCAGTTAAGGAGCTTGATTTGTTTTTGGCATACTACGTGCAGGAGCAAGGTAGGAGCAGATTGTTCTTTCTTCTAGCCCGGCACACACTGCCCGCAAACCCCACACAAGGAACACCTGGCTTGGGTTAGATGGTCCTGGAGGCGCCTAGGTCTCGTTCACCTGCTCTGGGGAGAGTGGCATGCCCCCCTCCACTTGCTTGTCCACTGCCATGCGCAAGCTATGGAAATAGACATGGAGCTTTCCTACCTGGATAGGCATGGATATTTAAAGACCACAAAGAGATGTGTTTTCAAGTGTCTTTGAAATAATACACTTTTTCAAAGACACAGAATAGTCCGAAGTGTTTATTACACTTCATTTTTTGTCCTCGGCTACATTCTTTACATCTAGTCATCTTTTCCCAGTTTGAAAATGTAACTTGATTTATGAATAGTCAAACCGTTCTTTAACACTCTTTGTATTAACCTCCTAACTAACGAGGTAGATCAACTTTTTTCACGGATCTAGTGCTATTGCCTTGAAAAAATAGAATTAACATTTCCTATTACAGAATGCTTAAGGTAGCCAGTATCAGAAAGTATACCTTACGTAGACCTAGATTTATTTAATTTAAATATTTCTATCAACACCTACTTTTGATTGTGTAATATTCGCTGTAGATTAAAGGGATCATAGTTCTTATCTAAATAATTTATGTTATAATATTTTCCCAGAGTGACTTGGGAACACTTATTATTGTTCGTTTACTTGAGTGTAAATTCATAAAACTTACCGAGGAGGGAAGTCGCAGCTCTCCTTACAGAACAAAAACAGAAAGTAGACTGGTTACACTGGATTAAAATAAATCTCAAAAAGAATGCAGAAACCGCATACCGTACCTATTTTGAAAAATCCTTGATAAAGAGAGTGGTATAAGTGTTGCCTGAATGATTCAAAAATAGGTGATATATTTTGCTGAGTGTTTTCTGGGTTCATGAAACATGTTTATTATTTTTATTTTTCTTAATATATTTTCTTTAAGGAGGTTTAAAGAAATGCTTCAAATAAATGTATCGGTATATAGATGTCCTTGTATTAGCACAGTCCATAGGAAAACATTTTAAAAAACAACCTACCAAAAGTGGACTGTAGTTTAATCTGCCATAGGTGGTGGGTCATTTGCTAACTTGGCCTGGTGGTAGGGAAAGTGGCCTGCAGATAGCCAGCTGGCAGACGGTTATCTGATATGTGTTATATAAGTGTGGGATTTAGTAAATGGTATGAACTTCATCATCATCCCAAAATATAAAATATCAGAATTACTCTTTTGACTCAGAAATCTAGGTACTTACTATGTGCTTTTTGTCTTTGTAGTTCCTTGGTATAGTTCTAGAGATATGCTTACAAGTCATTTAAAAATTTCTAGTTTGATTTTAAATAATGGTGCTTGATATCATACATTTGGAAATATTGGTTTTTTTAATGAAAGATTGCATTTACTGTTTCTATACATTGAAAAATTTAAGTCCAAGTAATGATGGTTTGGGGAAAAAAAAATTTTTTTTCCCCTGTGTGTCCCAAAATAAAAGCACATCAACACATGACACTTAATTTGATTGACAGCTGTCTAGGAGGTGACATTTTAAGGTGGGCTGTATATATGTGTTGAATTGACTGTCAGTGTGTTGTAACTCTGTCGTGAAAGTCAAGGCTGGAAGTAAAGTTTTAGAAAGTGGGTCATGTAACTTTTTAGAGCAGGGAGGGAAGGTTTGCAAGCACTTCACTGCTGCTCGCCTTTTAACTTGCTTGAAGGCTAGTCCTTGAGGTATGCACGCGTGTACATTCACTCCTGGGGCAGGCAGCCAACTCTCTTGGTTGATGAACTGACAATAAAGAACATATCCTTTGGATTTGTGAAGATAGATTGAAGAAAGAAAAATGCATAAATGCCTTCTGCACTGCACCATCGGTCATGATAGTCATAAAGTTGTAAGCAACTCTTGCAGACCACATTTTCAGATAAAACATTGATTCTGTTGTTGTTTTTAGTCTCTCTTTTAAAAACCTTTTATTATTTTACACTGTGCACCTAATTTATATCTTCCGCTACCTGTGAGTGCACCATATCTTCTTAACATCTGTTGGCTGTTTCTTTGAAAAAGTCACATCAGGATGCTTTTGTGTTTTCCTTTTTTCAAAATTTATATCTTTTTATGTCATTTTGCAGTGCATTTGATTAAAGAAAGAATTTTAAAATATAAGTCTGTAGTCAGTCAGAGGGCTGCATATCTCCCATCGTGACTTTTTATTTCTCCTCTAAGTGCATGAAAACCCACTTAAGTATGTTTTATCAATCAGGTGAAAAAGTATAAAGAAAAACATGAAAGAAAAATCAGAAAAGAAAAATGTAATGTTTGCAACAGAATGAGCAACAGAATTACCTTTCCCCCCTTTTTTCTTTCTCTCCCCACTTCTAAACGACTGGGAGGAAAACATGAGAAAGAACAGAGAGAATGCCAAAGATGGTTGCCACTGGCACCAGGATTGGCATCAGACCCTCTTTGTTTAGCTCAGGATGCCTGTGATTTGTTAGTTGGCATCCGCATTGCAGTGTGGAGTGATGTTACAATATATTGACAATTTCCAGATCTAGAAATGTCAATAGTCCTCTTGGTTATTTATACAAGATCACAAACTGCATCTCTTCTGGAGGATGACATAAAGACCAACAAATAATAAAGTTCATTGTTGACCAACTTCCTATGCTTTTTCCCTCTTTCTCTTTTGGTTCAACCCACACTTTTTTTTTTTTTTTTTTCTTTCATGCCCAGCAGCCTCAGCCTCATCTTTTTTTGAAATGTGGAAAGAGTTACTAGAGCTTTGACACAAGCTCTAGTGCTACATCTGCATCTGATACAGTTTTGGGGAGAATGTATGCATTTTGAAATCAGTTTTGATATATAGTTCATTAGACTTGTGCATCCCATGGCCGCAAGGCAGAATTTCCTTTAAAGCTAAATCTCTTTGTTATTCAGCCTCTTCTGTGCCTAGAGTCTGGTTGACCACAATTTAGTCCATTTTTGTATTGCTCCATGTTTAGGAAAGGGTCATGTTCAATATAGTCATTTATAAAATGATACCACCCCCCACTTTACCTAAAATATACACATCATGTGGGAGTCCCTGCGTTTAAATCCATAAAATCATTTGACGGTATTGATTCAGAGGGCTGCGCTTCGGCTCTTTCGTTGCTACAAGAACCGCCATTTTGTTTGTGAAGTGCCAGGCGAGGGGGAAAAAAAAGGCAGACACTGTGCTGGATGCCAATAATGGTTGCCAGTGGCACCGAGGTTGGCATCAGACCCTCTTTGTCTAGTTGCTGAATGCCTTTGATTCGTTGGTTGGCATCCGCATTGCAGTGGGCACACTGAAAAGTTTTTGACAATCCCTGAATGAAAGCTGCTTGCTTGTTTGCTGCAGCAAACCTTAGCTGATAGAAAACCCTTCCTTTTATGTTTTTTTTTTTTTAGGTTTCTTTTTTTTTTTTTTTTTTTTAGGTTTTTTTTTTTTTTTTTTTTTCAAAGATGGTGACAGATTAAAGGAAAAAACAGCTCTGAAGTGGCCTCCATTTTCCCCAAGATATTAAAGATGTCCAGGGATTCTTGGGCAGGTGGTACCTATTCCCCATATTGTCTTTGTTACTGCCTTCTTGAAAGCAAAGCAAAACAAAACAAAACAAAAACCAGGCAAGCCTCGCGCAGCACACCTTCCCGGGACAGAAGTACGCTGTAGGATGCTGGGTGTGCTCTGGGAAGGGTATGGAGGGCTAGCTGGCTGCAGTGACATGGAATGCACTTGCCAGGACTGACTGTGGCTTTCAGTCACATCGCTGCGTATTTCTTAGGCAATTTTTAGTTCCTTCAGTTTCCACACTTCCAAATTTTACAGTAACCCATTGAGAGGACCTTTCTATTTTTTTTCTAGTTAGTAATGTGTAACAGGGTAAACGTTAAAAAAAAAAAGAAATGAGAAAACCTTCATGAGGAAACCTAATGTCAGGAAGACCAACCAAAAGGCTGAAATAATTTTGGTTGAAGTTTCCTAGATGGTCTGCATTCATATTGCTTTCTGGTTAACCACCATTATCTCGTTAATTAATAAGAAGGATTAGCAGTGCTACCCAAAAGGCTACACAGAAGGAAGTCTGGCCTGTGGAGGCGTTGAGTGGCCACACTGTGTCCTGTCTGAAGAGTGGCGTGGGGTAGGGGGCTGGGCTTTCTCTGAGGCAGGAAAGGGTTTTGAAGAAAGAGATGGATCACAACACACTAAGATGTTTCAGGATCTCAAGAGAGAGTAACTGTTGTCATGAATTTAACAGATTCGAGTTTCAACTCAGCCTGACTGATTTTTGGACTGTGTTTTGCACTCTTATTAAACATGTTTTGGAGTGCTAAAGAGGCCTGGAACCTCGTGACTCTCATGAGAGAGGAGTTTCCCTTTTAGCCTTGTGGAATCCTTAAAATTGTGGATGGCAACTTCTGTTGTTTTATTGGTAACTGATATGATGATCAAAGTGCATTTCGACATTGTGAAAAACGTGACTTGTTTACAGGGGAAGTTGTAATCATTATTATTGTTTTTGAAATAGAATCCTTCCTGGTTGTCACATCTCATTAGGGAGGAAGCAAATGCTAAGAATTGTTTTCCTCCCTCAGTTACTGACTTTTAGAATCCTTTTGGGTAACAATTATTATTTTTTTTTTTATGAAAAGCTTAAGTAGATCATTGTTTGCAAGTTGACAGCATATTTTAACCTTTTAATAAATTTCACTTCATTTGCAGCTATTTCCCATTATGGGGAAAAGGAAGCTTTCATAATCTGTTAAAACGGATTGGTGGGCTTAAATTGTGAAATGCTCAGAAAGCATGACAGTTGTATGCATGTTTGATTTAGGGGAACACTGTTAAGTTTTCCCATCTAGCGTCTTGTCCTTGACTGAACTTATGAACTCTAGTGCACACTTGTTTGCATTCTGGCTCTCGCACAATTCAGCAGATAAAGAAGGGCTCTTACTGGCCTGTCTTGCTCCTAGGCTTCATGAGACCTTTGTGGGAACATATATTGTAATATGAGATACGTAGCAATTTTGTCACTGATAAGAAGAAAACACAGGCCAGAAGTCTGCCCTCTCTGCCATGATGTTCCTGCCCTGATAGCTTTGCTGGACAATTCAAGAGTTAA
Organism: Neophocaena asiaeorientalis asiaeorientalis; assembly: GCF_003031525.2. Lineage (NCBI taxonomy): Eukaryota > Metazoa > Chordata > Mammalia > Artiodactyla > Phocoenidae > Neophocaena > Neophocaena asiaeorientalis. The sequence goes on along the minus strand of NW_020174922.1, from coordinate 2,195,786 downwards.
ACTCTGAGGCCCCAGTTGCCAGCTGGGAAAGCTTGGCATCTGTGTTCTGATATGGCAAACCAAGCTCTTGAATTGCTCTTAATATGATCTCACTTTTCAAAAGGGAAGGAGAGAGAGAGAGAGAAGGAGAGGTATATCATTTGTTATATCAATTATGATTTTCAAATATTTAAAAAGTATATAATGATCCACTTTTTGGAGGCAGCAAAGGTTGGTAAAATGTCCTGCTGACAGCATTGGGTGTCAGTCTCTGCATTATACCCTCTCACCGTATACGCTGCACTACACATTTTGTAATGAAAAATATTCATCTAGATTACACGTTTGGATTTGCAAATTTAGTGCACTATGCCTCTTGTGTGGGAAAATAACTCCATATGCAAAAGGACCAAAATGATGTTCATTATTCAGGAATCATGGTAATTTGGGGGAACAGTGCAATGACAGGAGATGATGCTTAGGTCTCCCAAGGGGTGCTCCCTGACAGATACAGGGTGTGTGCCTGCAGACTCAGCTGGGCAGGAGCCATTGAGGAGGCCTGTTGTCACTGCTTTAATTCTTTAAACTTTCTGTGTTCGAAAGTGGTACCTAAGAGGTATATCCACACATAGCTGTACTATAGATTTCGTAGGATTTTTTATTTACTTACTTGTTTTTCCCTAAATTTGGAATTTACAAGGAAACTGCCAAAAGGAAGTTAAAGTTTTAATCCTCCATTAACTTTTTAAAAAAATTAATTTATTTATTTAATTTTGGCTGTGTTGGGTCTTCAGAGCCGCACGCGGGCTTTCTCTAGTTGCGGCCAGCGGGGGCTACTCTTCATTGTGGCGTGTGGGCTTCTCATTGTGGCGGCTTCTCTTGTTGCAGACCATGGGCTCTAGGCGTGCGGGCTTGCTTCAGTAGTTGTGGCTCGCGGGCTCTAGAGCACAGGCTCAGTAGTTGTGGCACATGGGCTTAGTTGCTCCACGGCATGTGGGATCTTCCCGGACCAAGGCTCGAACTCGTGTCCCCTGCATTGGCAGGCGGATTCTTAACCACTGTGCCACCAGGGAAGCCCCCTCCATTAACTTTTTACTCTTAAGTTTGGCACTATAATTTGGAGCAACAATCCAACATATCTGATGGGTAAAGTCTGTCTCATAAACTTTCATTCTGCTTGACTGAACTGAGAAACTAGACCAGTGGGCTTAAAAAAACTGTTTTGTGACACTTTTACCCCTGCCATCCCTGCCAACCAGTTGGAATTTCAGCACCTGAAGAGGGAGGGACCCAGTGGGAGGCTGCGCCAGAATTTTCTGGAATTCATAAAAGTTGAGATAAATAGGTTTTCACGTCTGTCATCCCAGTGGCTTGCATGATAACTGACTTTATAATCAAAAGAATCATTATTGCTTTGTTGGAAGGTTAAGGTTTCAGAGAGTGGAAGTAGCCTAAGGGGCACTCATTAAAATAGGGAATTATTAAATATCTGAAAAAGATGGGCGAAGGCAAGGGTGATCCCTGGCTCTGAAACTAGTTTTAGGTGGAAGTGTCTCTGCAGTTTGTGAAAAGGTAGCATTTCCTAGTTTGAAGTTCAGGAGAGTTGAAATTGTGACGCTTGAGGAGCTTGTCCATGTATGCGCTGTGACAGAGCAAGTGATCAGCCAACGTTATGTTCAAAGCAGTTTTACAACCTTTTTTCCCTCCATCCTTGTGGCAGAGGAATAATTTTAGAAATCTCAAGGACTAGTGGTTATGTGATGGGAAACAGGAGTTATTACAGCAGCATGCCTCAGCGCCAAGCATAGCAAGAGGGGAGCTTCCTCTTCAAGCTCACTTTTCTGTGGCAGCCTGGTATGTCCTCTCATCTTAAAATACATTCTTGGGTCCTTGAACTCTAATTATGTGATGTGGTTAATTTCACTGAATTCCATTGTTGGGATTTGGCATAGAGAAAAAAATCACCGAACTGCAGAGAACTTGCGAACTTCAAGTGCCTGCTGTGGAGGAGGGGGTCTGCGGGATTAGTTTGTATTAGACTGGATGGTATAGGATGTGAGGCTAATGGGACTTGAATGCTTGGGCTTTTGGGTTGTTATATTATTCAGAAAATTGAAAGAAATGGCCACCAATTAACCAATGAGGTAGAAAGACCTTGAGGCTGAATTGAAGGCCACACATACAAGAAAAAAATACCCTCAAAATTACATCAAGCAATGTTCTAAGCGGGGAATGCATACTCTTCTTGTGCTTAAATATATTGTTTATAATAAAACACTTAGATACACATATTCTCTCTGTTTATGATGATAGTTTAAACAGGACAGCACTGATGAATCACAGACAGATTAAAGAACTCTGAATAAGAACTATATAATTGAAAATATGGGGTGATGGATGAAGTAATTTTACTGGCTGAAAGTTGCCTGGAGGTTGTTTATTTTCAGAATCCCATTTTAAGGCAGTTCAGAGCATGTAGTAAGTTATGGATGAAGCACAAATCAGTTGAAAATGGGATTTGTTTAAACAAGCGCAAAAAAAGAAAATAAGAATTGCTTTTGAGAAAAAATTCTTTAAACATATTGCAGTTTTAAAATTCTGGCTAGCGTCAACTCCATGTCTCAAAATAGAAACTTTAATAAATAGTATTGAGTTGAATTGTAAAATACATGTATCTCCCACAAAACTACACAAAAGCATTTAACAAGCACCAGTTCATAATTGTGACACTAATACATATTCTGATGCAGCGTGAAGCTGAGGATTTTTTTTAAAACTTCATTTTTCAAAACTCACATTGAAAAATATACATGGAGAAATGTATTGCTGTTAACAGGGAATGGTAGAGCTTAGGACAAAAATCTGATCATAAGCGCAGATGTTAAGATAGTTATTTGAAATAGGGTGTATTTTGTAATTCGTGTGAGTAGGGGATTGCATTTGTGCCCATGTTAATAACCCGAATATGTCAGTATGAAGTCTATAGCCCTCTATTAGTGAATTCTGAAGTGTGAAAAATGTTCCTGCTTAGGACAACTTGTATTTTATTATTCTGACATCTGCAGTTTCTGGATGGATTACCTTAAATTTGCTATGCTATGTTAAAAGCCTTGTTTTATGAGGTTGGTCTCAGCTTCTGGCCTTAGTGTCAGGAACCCTGCTACGTGATGCAACTTGCCTTGTTAGGTTTAATTGACCAAAGCTGATGTGTTAAAACAATTCATTTGTGTTGTAACTTATGCCCTGGCTAACTTGCTACCTGAATCCTTTGACCTTGACTTGTCTGGGTCATGAAATGGCTGCAAGCTGTTTGACCTTTCTATTGTGTAGTAATGTCACTGTTTCCTCTTATTCTTTTATGGTAATAGCTGACAAAAAGCCCCAGCCCTGACTTTACACCCCAGTGGATTCCAGGCGTCCCTTCGCAGTAGTGATGTCTTCTGTTTGACATGGTCTAGCCGTAGAAGTGACTTTCTTTTGTTTGCTGACAGTGATGGGGACAAATTTGCAGCTCTCCTTGCTCCAGGAGGTGGGGGGTAGTATTCTGGCATTTAGAGGGATTTGGATTTCTTCTGCTTAGATTTTCAGTTTCCGTGTTTTATGATTATTCGTATCACCATTTCCTTTTCCCCTCTCTTCTGAGGTTGGCTTTTCAGCTTTTTATATTTATGATTTCCTTAATAATTGCTTTTCAACATTTTCGGCTGTTACAATAAAAATATTTTATTGTCACTATATAGGGTAAAACTGGTAAATTTAGTTATGCTTTGGATTAGCAATGTGTAAGTCCTAAAATGACTGACTTATAAACTTCACCTCTTAAACTTGTCTGGTATTGGAAAAAGCTGTATACTAAACATGTAGGATTAAAACATAATTTTTAAGAAATGAGAGTCATGTTGTAACTTTACATAGTCCATCTTATAGTTTTAGGGGAAACCTATTCTTGCGACTTCGATAGCTAAATTTCAAAGCGTAGTGAACCATTGGTAAATCTGAAGCTTTTACTTCTTTGGGGACATTTGCCAGCGTGTGAAATTCAATGCTTATTTTAACAAATATAAAAATTGTTTTTTCCCTTCTTTATGAAACCCTCCTATGCAAAAATAGAGAATTTTACCTCTGTTCTCTTCCGAAGCAGTGAAATAATTTTATTTTTAAAATATTGGAAATGCCTTCTAAAATGTTAAAACACAGATATTTTTATCCTACCAAATTTTTCTTTGCCAAATATGACATTGTAGTTCATGATTTTTCCTATATTTGCCAGATTAAATATTTAAAATCCAAGCTGTTACATTTTATTTTTAAATTATTAGAGGGAAAAAAGGAAGTTTAAGTTTGAATGCGCATTTCCTTACTTATACGTCCCATACTGTTTATCCATGTGTGGGGATACACTGACAGATGAGAGACAATGTGGTCCAGGCACAAGAACCTTGGAAGAAAACATGCAATTTTTCTATTCCCATTTTAAAAATATCTGAAATGGCAGGTGAGAGAGTTTTTCTTTCTTTTTGGTTGTTGCTGTTTTAAACTATTTTTCCCCCAGGAATGTTCACAAGATCAAGGAATTTAAATGCTTTTCAGCATTAATTGTGTTGATAATCCAGCATCCTGCGGATCCAAGGAAGAAAGGTAAATGAAACGTCTGATTTTGGTCAATAGCCTCCGCGTCTCTCTCCTGTCCATAAAATCCAGTCTAGACTTGAAAACACCTCTCATGCCTTTCTGCTCACTCATTGGTGTTTTCAGTGGTGGAGTCCACCAAGAATCGAGTTTGGATGTGGTTAGTGGGCTGATGGGTCATATGTAGTGGGACTGTGATACAAGAACAGCGGCCAGCCCCCAAGGATTTAAAAAATGTCTGTGATTTCTTCCAGAAGTCTGCCTCAGTTCCTCCACCGAAATGATGTAAAACAAATCGCAGCTGCTGAGTTAAAGATCCTAAGTTCCTGCATCATGTGTAATTGATGTGTGTGTGTGTGTGTGTGTGTGTGTGTGTGTGTGTGTGTGTGTGTGTGTGTGTGTGTGTTGCAGAGTTGAAAAGAAGTGAAGGTAGAGAAAAAAAGAGAGAAGTAGGGCCTAGATCTTTCAGGAATGACTTAAGAAGGATGATTCATTCATAGATTGAGGAGTAAATAACATACCATTTAAAATATTCTGTCAGCTTTGGATTTTGGATTCCTTCACAGTTGAGCACATCTCCCTTCTTCCTGCCTTTTAGTTTTTGTAGAACATAGAAAAATAAGTGCATGAATGTGACATGTCTTCGTAGTCTTGCTTCTTCTCTTTATCAATTTTGTGACCTTGGCTACGTCACTTAAGCTCCACGTGCTTTAGTTTTCTGTCTTGTAAAATGAGGATTAGAATGCCCGCTCCGCAGGGCTGTTTTAGGATTACATGAAATAATTCATGTAAGTAAAAGCAATGATGTTATTAATAAGAGTGATTATTGCTCTTTATAAAGGAACATGGCATAATATAGACATCCAGAGGAGATGCCCAATAGTGAAGAGAATGAGTGATTAGGTGTTGCAGCAAGAGGTCATCAATTAGTTTATGTGTATCTCAGGTGATAAGACCCTCCAAAGAGAAAGTGAAAAGTCCCGATCACAATGATGTGTATAGATATTTCCTAGTAGGAACATGTTCCTAGTTGTGTATGGTTTTTATATCAACTTAAAGTAGAATTACTGTACAGTTTTAGCAGTCCTCTATAGCAGACTTATCAGAGAGTTAATTTCTTGATCAATCTAGGAGTCCCTGAAAGGAAGGAGTAAAATAATTTTATTAGTTGGCTCTTTGAGTAAATAACTTTGTGTTAAGTGAAGGGTGTAGTAGGAAGTACTTGTAATTCATTGTACTCCAGTGAAAACATAGGACTTTTAGTTATAAAAACATGAAATTGCCAACATTTGGGAGAGCTACACTTATGTTTTAGATTTGGTTGGACAGAAGTGGTGACGTTGTGGACTGGATTGTTCTAGAGGAGCAGGCTGCTGGTTTTTAGACTTGAGTCTGAAAGTGTCTTATTTAAAAATGATGCCTAGTTGGGTCAAAACTCAAAATGTTTCATTAGTTACGTGAATTGTTTTCACTTTATTTCCACTGGACTCTTCCTCTTTAAGTCAGTCTTTCCCACTCGTCCTTTTTTATGGTGTTAAGAAAATTAATTAAATAATCTTTAGAGGAAAAAAGTTAATATTTCTTACTTGAAGTGATGTCACCTTTTCTAAGAACAATTGAAAGCCAAATGGGAAGTGGTTAAAACATCTTCTTCTTCTTCCCAAATTAGATTTAGGATTAGCGCTTGAGTTTTGTGGCTCTGGTTGGTTGGATCCGGTGGTCCTGAAGCCTCTCTTGTGGGCCAGATTTTCCTTGGGGAACCAGTCATGGTGCTTCTTGCCCATGGGCGGTGGGTTGCTCCTCTCACTTACTTTGTACAGCAGATTTGCAAAGTGGACAGGTTAGCCCATACCCACAGTCTCTACTAGGGAAATATCTTAAATCACACGTCACACTGATGCACTGCAAAAAAATTTCATATTCTTCTATGCAGCATTTTAATTATAATTATACTTAGGGTTTCTGGCCAGGAGTTAATAGGAAAAGTTATCTCACTGTTTGTCTGTTAAAGGGTAACTAGGGTGTGCAGAAAGTAGAATCAGAACATTGATTAGCTTGCTCTGATTATGGCACATAATTTTTAATAATCTGTGTCATGTCTTTTCTTTTTGAGAACATACCTGATGTTGCTATTCTGTTCAAAATCAAGAAGCATGTATTTTATTTAGTACATAAAAAAGTACATCCAGAATTTTTTGACATGTGTAAACTGGATTGCTGTTGATGGCAGAAGGATTTAGTATTTTGTCCTTCTAATACATTTGAAAAGCTTTGTTTGCACTTAGGATTTAAAGTTGATATTGACCTGAAATGGTCAATGTGCATTGACCATGTATGCAAATCGATGCATACATGATTCTTAAATACAGGTTGCCTTTCTTAGCCTCCTGGTGAAGCTAACATATTTCTTTAAATTTCCTGATGGTAAAGCATTAATATTTTTGGTTAAGACTTACAGTTATCATGTAACAGTATCTGTTCTATTTACAGTCTCCAAATAAGGGAAAAGCTGCTTATAGTAATATGAGGATCACTGGTCTTACAATAATTAAATAGACTTGTTATACTACATTAATCCCTTTTGGAACATTTGGAATGACTTCTTAGTACTAACAACACAGTATTAGGGCCTACAATTAATCTGCTTTTTGTATCCAACATTTGTATAATATAAAACGTGTATAGAGAAACATATTTCAGGTTTAAGATGAGTTCATAGGAGGACAAAATGAAATTATATTGGACTATTAAGGAAAATGAATATGATTCTAAGTACTGATAAAATATGGAATTCATTTCAAGTTAGCGTAGGTAGACAAATTGTTTTTCATAAGTTTTTGGTTTTTTCGTGAAGACCTTTTTTTTGGCTCTCAGAATAACTTTTTGGGACTTCCCTGGCGGTCCAGTGGTTAAGACTTCGCCTTCCATCGCAGGGGTTGTGGGTTTGATTCCTGGTCGGGGATTCCACATGCCTCATGGCCAAAAAACCAAAACATAAAACAGAAGCAATATTGTTATAAATGCAATAAAGACTTTAAAAATGGTCCACTTAAAAAGAAAAATCTCAAAAAAAAAAAGAATCGCTTTCCGCCTAAGGTCCAAGATTTGCACATGACACACCAGATATATGCAGTATGAAATGGAAGCATTTGTTCAATCTAATATCCAGGAGGTGTGTTAACACCTTGTGAGCTGGTGTTTCTTGCTTGGTCCCTGCATTGATACAGCTATTTATTAATCCTGGAGAAAATGAAGCAGACCCAATTTCAGAGTCTGGTCCAATCTTGTTCTGTGTTTCATGGAAATGGTTTAGTTAAGGACAGACTGGGCATTCACTATTCAAACAGAATTATTACAGATTTGTTAGAGTTCTGACTTAGGATTGTGTTTACATCTTCTGTTGTGGAAGCCCCATGAGGCATAATTTCCTCCTGTATGTGGGTTCTTTTATTTTTGTTGAGTTTTTCACACCCGGGGATGTGAATTCAACCTTGGGTATTCCAGTTACAGGGAAAAAATTTTGTGAAGGATGTAGTATTAGTTCATTTCTGGGGCAGATTGCATGCATATGTACAGAGTACCATGGAAGTGCTGGGATTATTGAGCGGTTTGCAGCCATTTTAGAGCATGTGCCTGGGACCAGCTAACACATTGTCAGGGAAAACATGATGTAGCAACAATATTAGATCATGCAAATGAGACTACTGAATAGTAATAGTTATGGGCAATATTTTGGAAAACACTGATTAGTGACAGTTTTATTACAGCAAATGTATGTATCAAGTCCCCAGATTTCATTGTAATGCACTGAAAACAGATGTCAAAGTGTCCCAAACAGAATTTCATGGTTAATCTACATATTGCATGGAAAGTACAAACAAACCATTTAGAATTCTGTTATTTAATCCTTTTAGAAGGAATGAAAATATACAATTTAGATTTACTCCATTCTTTCTTTTAATTTCAGTTTTTGTTTCCTAGGGGCTGATGATAAATTATTTTTTTTTCTTTGCTATTTTCTTAAGATGCATATGGGAGAAGACATATCTGCATATGGACATGGTTTTACTTAACATACTTTGAACTGTAAGTTTCTGAACATAAGGTCTTTGCATTAAAAAAAAAAAAAAAAGGCTCTAAATTATTTAGTGACCTGGTAATGGAATTAACCTTCTTCTATTCCTTTGTTTACTGATGTAGAGTTTCACTCTATGCCACATAGTGACTGAAGCAGCGTGCTGAAGCGGAAGGGAGGAAAATTGGTAGCCCTCCCTCCTGCAAGTACCTGGGAGACTTGGGGACCTCTCAGTGACTCAGTTTCTTTATCTGTCAAATGACAGAGTTGGCCAGAAGACTTCCACTCTCCCACTCTCCCTCTTAGCTCCAGCATCTTAGGAATTTGGCTTCTGGTTACCCTGGCAGGGGGAAGATCCCCTTCACATTAAGCAATATTTAATGAAGTTTAGCATACTCTTGTTAAATCTGGGATTTTAATACGTTTTATTTATTAAAGAGAAATAGAAAATGTGTAACCTGACTCTTGAGTAACACTTTCATGTTGCTCAATTCAAAGTCCAATAGTCAAATCATTTGGTTCAATCTAGATAAAAAGCTTGCTTTTTAAAGAAAGAGGTCTTTAACTCATAGATTTTTAGAGCTGGAAGAATCCCTAGAGACCTTCTCACTTTACAGCTGTGGGTACTGAGTCTAAGAGAGGCCCAAAGCCACTTTGGTTGTTTGCATTAGTTTTACTGCTACATGGGCATAAATAAGCATAAATAATTAAAAGTGTTATTTTGTGAACATAGCAGCAAGTTTTTTTAGGTACAAAGAGAAAATTTGTGATTAAAAGATATGTGTTATCATTTGTAATTTATTGAAACCAATTGATTCAAGAGTTCAGTTTTTTTCTTTTATAGCTTTTCATAGGATATATTCTATTGAAGTCACCCTATAGCTATGGTCTTCACGAGGATGACTATCTTTATCTTTTTCAGTGGGTGAAAAAAACTGTTTAAGTTATGGTCAACTAATATGGATTTGATCGTAGTTGGAAAACAGAAAGGATCCATTAAAAATGTACTGCCAGATTTCCAGTAACCATTAAAGGTCACGTTTGAGACTGGTTGTAAGAAAAACTTTTTCTTGAAAGTCAGGTATTGGAAGAAAAAATGGGAGCTGGTTATGAGGAGCTGATTTAAGTTCTGCTTCCTGGATGTCTACAATTTTCAGATTAGCTTGATAATTACTATGTCTCCATTTTCCTTTGTGTGGTGCATATCTCTCATCTTAGTTGAAAAAACTGCTTTTTTTTCCCCAGTTTAAAACAAACATTCATATGCCTTCTTTTATTTGAGATGTTTCTAAGAATTTTTTCTTAGTTTAATTTTAGAAACCCAAACATGTTAAATTCACAAGAGGCATTCAATTTTAAAAGGGAACTTTCAGTGAATCCTTTTGCTAAGGTAAGAATTCTTTTATAACATGAAAGATTTGTCTGTAAATTATATGAGTGTCCTGTAATGTACTTATATATATCAAGGCACCCCTGAGTATAGCAGAGATTAATAACTTTTAAAGCAGAGATATTAGCAGTATTAGAAAAAGTTTAGTATCAGCTACTTTTAGCAGCTAACTTCTGGTTTGAGAGTTTATGAGGAAAGCTTGAAAGCATGTTTTCAAGGCACAGTTGTAGATGGAAAAATAGATGAGTAAAAGTTGGGTATCATGTAAGTGAATGACAGCAAAATCGGTAGAAATGTTGTGGGAGCACATTATAAAATAGATAAGTATTTATGGAATGAATAAATATAAATTACTTAAACTGAATATAGAACATTAAGGGCAAATCAGATAACTGCTACTGTGGTAGTTTAAAAGTTCCTCAAACTGGGAAGAACTGATTTTTACTGAGACTTGTTTTGTTTTCTTTTATATCTCCACTGGTGACTGGTCACTGTATAAGAAGTGTCTGTATCTTATATGTGCTTTAAGTTTCAGGAATGAGTAAAATAAAACCATATGAAGTGTAGTATCTGTATTAGCAATCCAACAGCTTCTAGAATCAAGCTGGGGCTTTAAATGTTTGTTTTACTGTTATTCACTATGTGGTTAGGTAAATTGGTTATATTTTCTAAGATTCAGTTTTTTGAGCTGTGCAGTGGGTTGTGAGGGTGAAATGAGAACATGCTTGTGACGTGCTTAACACCATGCCTGTCATATTGCAGATACTCAGTAAGATGTTTGCAATTATTGCTGTGACTTGTAATTAGCAACCACTATGGTGCTTGCTCATAGTATGTACTGAGTACTTATTTGTTCAATGAATGAATGCTTACCACCTATACTAAGGATTCTGGAAGACTTGATCTCCCTTTTGTGGGGCAGAGCATTAAATTAGGGACAGTACTCTGCCAAAAGTAGGAAGAAACATATTATGATAGCAAAAATAAAAATATTTTAGTTTCTATGGAATGTCTCAAAATCGATCCATAAAGAAATGAACGATATAGAAGCACAGTGAATCATAACGCTCACTTCAGTGTCTGTAGGTGACTGAACGAAATAGCCTTACCTAGGAGCATAAAGACATGCTGGATTCCTGTATAAATTTCTGCTTAGAATCCAGTATGCTTTACATTATCCATTTTTCATAAGGCTTCTCATTTGGGTTATCGGGAAATCTCAGACATAAACATAATCAGAAAGAAAAAAGAACATATCTGTAACTGTTGCCTAGCAGGGAATACCTGAGGCACTGGTATTTTATGCAGGAAACCGAGACTTTAAAATCCCAAACGTTTTCATGGGCTCGAATGGGGATATATATATTTTCTCCTTTGTGTCTCTGATAGCGCTGAATTATAGTCCCGCAAAAAGCTGAGAAGAGAGATCTTATTATTTTGTGTAAGATTATTTTCTGAAGAATAATTTTGGACTGCTTTGTCTTATTCATTAAAAATACATTACATAATTTAAAAAAGTCATTTCACTAACGTATATTTTAAGTGCCTAAAAAATTTTGGTGTTGGCAACTTTTCCTCAATAGTTATTCGGTAATAATCTTTATCCTGTTATTATTCATTTGACCAGTCATTATTAGGTTTTCCTGAAGAGTGTGTGTGTGTGTGTGTGTGTGTGTGTGTGTGTGTGTGTACGTACGTAGATATGGTACATTAATTCTTTTTATTTGGTGTGTGATTAATATGATCCTGCATATATCATATAGTCAGGAAAGTAGACACGTATGGATTTATTAAAATGTATCTTTCAAGGAAAATATAAAACACTTGATATACAGGTGAAAAACAGTTGAGAAATGCATTTATTGAGTGGGAGCTCTGTACTAAGCATTTCAATATTTTAAAGGGTTAGGAAAAAATAGTGAAAATATAGATGACCTCTCCCAAATAATTTATCAGTAGAAAAGAGAGGATAATGGTCACCTGTAGTGAGAGAAAGAAAAATGACCAAGATAGTAGAAAAAGTATACAACTAACTAATGGTCTCACCAACTACTATATATAGTTGGATTTGCCTAGCTCTCTGGGTGGAGACCCTGTGGGACTGCACTGGAAAGGTCACAGAGAGGAGGTGAATCTCAAGCAGAGTTTTCTCAGGGGTTATATAACAAAAACAAAACAAAATGAGGTAGATAACCAAGAATCTGCATCTTATATAAATGCATTCTATTTGGCAATGACATATACTACATGAGAATTATATATTTTATTATTTTGGTAGCCTAACAGATTTAGTGTTTTTAATAATTTATTAATAAGGGAAAAATCTAATAGTAAGTTGTAACCCAGATGCTAAAATACTCAATACTAAATGGCTTTGATTAATTAATCTCTTTTTTAGGGTAGATAATAATATTCTAATAATTCTAATTAAACATTATTCTTATATATGGCTTAGCTTCAGATTTCAGTGTAATCCTGTATACATTGTTTTAAAATGTTTTATTTAATATCTTTTTAATTTATCTAATAATTTGTTTTAGATACTTTAGAATTGAGAAGATAATTCTATAGGCAGTTAAAAAATCTGGAAAGCAGAATGTGCTGCAAAAATATTTTGCTTAAAATATACTCTAAAGTTAGGTGAATTCAGTTTCGTGTCCAGTTTATATCACTGTTATTATTATTATTTTAAAAATCAAGTGTGGCTCTCCAACTCACTAGAAAAAAAGAATTGTTTCAGTGTGATGAGGTATGTTTTATAGTCAGGCTGAAATATCTGATCCGATGCAAACTTATACTTCTTTTACTAAGAGCAATGGATCGATACAGTGACACACCCAACAATAAAATAACCCCCAGCTTCATATATTGAATTTTCCTAATATATTTTTCTCTCTGTAAGTGATACCTATTCTAGAATATAATGTTTCCTCATAGAAAATTAGAGAAAAAATATAAATGAAAACTTTGATAATCCTTTGGCTGTAGCTATAACATAGGTAACTTCTTTAAACTAGCTTTCAAGCCTTAAAGTTTACCAGGCTTAACCCCTGAAGAAAGAATTGAATCCAGTTTGTGAAATGCTAAGTTCCTCTATGCTTCCTCACCTCCTCAGACAAATAAGATGTGAATATAAGTTCTTAGAGGGCACAGATCTTTTTTCATACTTCTCTTCCCCTTATTCCTCATGAGGGGATATATACAGTATTGATTGTATAGTTGAATGTTGATTATGATGTGCAGATACAGCGAGATTATAAACACTGAAATTTAAAAGGAAAGGTCTCAATTTGCCATTTTATGATGGCATTTTAAAGCCATCCTCCTATCTACAAACAAGTTGCTTAGTCACTCAGCAAATATTCATTGAGTACCCACTGTGTATCAGGCACTGTGCCGGGTATGGGGATTTCAATATAGAGAAGACGAGCGTTGTACTAACTTTTCAATAGGGAAAGACAACTTAAGAGGAATCATCTGATGTTTATTATTATTTTTCTTAACTGAAAAGTTGGTATTAGCTGCTTAGTAAACACTTGTGGAAAGAGTAATGTTAGTGATTTTCATCTGAAGGAAATGACTTAGGAAAACTTGTGACAATTTCTGAGAAAACAGTGAGGCCATGGGAATAGATGATTTTGATGAACAAGCATGATTTTTTCATCTGTATGACAAAAAATAGTTTTGTCGGGTACACATGCTAATAACAAGCATGTTCTATGACATCTTATAGCGTGTAGCTTTTCTTGCAGGAAATTGAAAACATGTCAGGATGCCTGCCTTTCTGAACTCTGGCCTTGCTCCTAACTCTGGCCTAGCCCTAGCCATTGCACTGGGCTCTGAGCGGCATTAGTACCATTCAGAGGTGAGAGAATCAGGAACAGTAGTGAAGCTTGGAGGAAGAGTGAGTACGTGTTAGGCTTCGCGATGATGATGGCAATAAATAGAAGAAACAGAAGAATAGAAGTGTGGCATTGGAGGTACACTCAGTAATTTCTCCAGCTCCTCAGATGTCAGCAGATCTGTTGCAGATTTTGCAGCTAACGTGGCAGCCTGAGAGGTGACTGTGGTTTTGGAGGAAGTGACTGGAAGCACAGGGAGTTGAAATTTGCTGGAAGGAGCCATGAAAACAGTGTCATAAGTTTGGAATTGGAAGTACTGAGCCTAAAACTTTCACTGTTGTGGCCTCTCCCGTTGCAGAGCACAGGCTCCGGACGCTCAGGTTTAGCGGCCATGGCTCACGGGCCCAGCCGCTCCGCGGCATGTGGGATCTTCCCGGACCGGGGCACGAACCCGTGTCCCCTGCATCGGCAGGTGGACTCTCAACCACTGCGCCACCAGGGAAGCCCTGTTTTTATCATTTTTAGCTGTACGACTCTTACCAAGTGTTTAGAGTTCCCGAGGCTCCATTTCTTCTGTGTAAAGTGGGGATAATAATCTTAAAAGCTTTCAGTAGGGCTAAATGAGTTAATGACTTGGAAAAGGTCTTACCTAGCGACTTCAGCCTCAACAGATAGTTTGAGTAAAGGAAGGTAAGATTTTCTAGGCTGTGGTGATTTTCCACTATGCTTTTTAGTATATAGTTGTTCAGCTAACACTTAGTGAGCACTTACTATGTATCAGGCATTGTTTTGAGAGATTTATCTGTGTGACTTGTTTATCCCTCCTTAACCATGTGAGGTACTTTACTGTCCTTTCACAAATGAGAACTCTGTGGCCTAGTTTAGTGACTCAGAGCAAATTTAAACCCGTGTGGTTTGTCTCTGGAGCTCTTTCTTAACCCTACTTCTAGATGGTGAAGTTACTCTATTCACATTAGGGCAGAAGGAATAAGAGAAAATGTTATAGAGTGAGGAATAATCTCTGCATGTTAAAAAGATAAGCTCATTTTAACTTATTCACACATTTTAAAAAGGATTGAAATGATCATTTTTTTATCTTTGACTTGTAAGTTGTTTCTTTCAATTCTGAATAATTAATTCGGATATAGAAAGTAAAAGTTATAGTGATTTCCAAGCTAGTCTTTTCTCCTAAGCTAAGCATTCTTTCTCATTTGTTGTTTCCTCTTATTCTAGTGTGCTTTTGTATGAGACCCTGAAATTGGATGTGTTTATTGTGTAGACCACAAAGGATACATAGGGAAGATAAAACAGCCTTAAAGAGAGGATTAAGCAAGTCAAGAGCCATACATGGTAATCCAATTCTTCAAGAATAGGCATCATGGCCTTTATGATTGGTTTATGATAAAAACCCTCCCTACTTTACTCATGCCATGCTAAACTAATGGTTTTCCTTACAAGTCTCAGAATATTTTTTCTTCTATCATTATTATTTGTTAGAAGAGCTGGGACATTTTTCTCAGGTTCATTGACGTTTGCTTACATCTGAGTAAATTTACTCTGGGTTCCTCCTGTGATGAGAGTTTTCTGAAGAAAATAGGTACGTGAACGAAGGACAGGTATTTTGATTTCCGTTATAGTTTCTTTGTAGAATTTTTCTAAACAGAGACAAAACTATTTTTGAATTTTTGGTGCCTGCTTTGTGGATTATTTAGATCAGAGGTTATGAGATTTGTAAGTCATCCTAGGGTTTGCAGAGCAAACACTCCTCCATCCCCTATTCCTATATGTTTCATTGATCTTTTGGCTCAATGGATTCATTTCCTTTTTAGATAAGACAGTGAGACTTTGAGAAGGATAATGTGATGGAAGGATCCAGAAATGACTCTGCTTTCTCTTCAGAAAAGACAGGGATCCCTCTTATTATTGCTGCTTTATTGTTATGGTACTAATTAATAATTGGTACTGATAGCAGCAATAACAAAAATAACTACAGCGTGTTGAGAATGTCCTGTGTATCACATGAATTATTTAATGTAATCATTATAGTTACCCAAAGAAGTAGGTATATTATCATCATTTAATAAGCGAAGAAGTTGAGGTTAAATATGTTGAATAACTCTCCAGTCAGACAGCAAGTAAGTGACAGAGCTAAGTTTTGAACCCATGACTGTCCCCTTCACATCTCATATTCCCAACTTCACTACTACTACTTCTCCATTTAAAAAGCCTGTTCTTTAATCATCTCCAAGTAGAACGATTTCTTTTATTAAAGGGTCTTTCTTCATTTTCAAGGGATGTCAGTTGCATTTTATAATCATTACACCTGTCAATTAAAGAGCTGTCACCAAATCTGAGTGTGGTCCTTCCTACCTAGAGTAGGAAATAATTACATATATTTTTTCTGTGCACTGTAAATATTTCTTCTTTCCAGCTGCCTAGATGTGCATAGGTTTGTTCCTCAGACACTGCTGTTCTGTCCCTCAGTGAGCAACAAGTGACAGACATTTCTCTGGTGTTCTTAGACATTGTCTCAAAACATTTAAGCACGTTGGCTTTATATATTTGCCCCCAGACATGAATGTAGATACTTTTCTCTTCCTAGTCCTTTGATTTCTTTTCAGAGATACTTTATAAAAAGACCAGTGAAAGCCCAGGCTGAATCAGCTTGAGTTCGTGCAGCCCTGCACACCATCGGGATTGCTCTCGCCCTGAATGAGGAGTCCATTGTCCTCCAAGACATTATGTTAAAGCCTTAACTGTGAACTTCCAGTCAAGATGCTAGACTTGCCAGTTAGTTACACAGAAACTATTCTGTCTGGGCTGGAATGTGGCAGTTAAGACAGGGGAACTTTGATCTTCAAGATAAAGTGGGTACAGACACTAGTGCACTGTTGCCATTTCACCACAGTTTTAATTTGTATAGTTTTTTCTCACTTTAATCTAAATTCCTTAAACTTGTGTCCAGTGAATGGTGGGATGACACAATCAATGAGTATATTGTTAGAAAACCTTTAAGAAAAGCCAGTGCAGTTCATTCCCTAAGACCAGGCCCTGCCAACCCCCCAGCCTCCCCGCCCCAGTCAAGAGTTACAGGGATATTTAGTTATGTCAGTTTTCTTTTAGGATGTGTGCCAAACTTTAATCTCTGGATTTGATATTTATGGGGTTGTTTATTTATTTTTTTAACCCTGTCAAAGTTGTCTTAGCTGGCTCTAAGATGGCAGTAACCATAACAAGGTCATAACATTTAATATTTATTAAGCTCTTACTATATGCCAGGCACTGTGTTAAAAGGCTTTGCATAGAGTTTCTCATTTAATCCTCACCAGTACTTGACATGGAAGCCATCACTCTTAGCATCATCATCATCCTGTTAGAAGTGGAAATACTCAGACAGAAGGAGGTTCAGCCATGACCCGAGTTTGTACAACAGTGGGTAAGAGAGAGAGCAGGGATTTGAATCTGGGTATTTGGGCACTGGAGCCCTGCACACCTGGCTCCCTGACTTCTCATTTGTCCTGTGGTTTTGGGCAAGTAAAGCCCACCTTCAGGAACCTGTTTCCTGATCTGTAATAAAAGCAAATCCTCTTGTGTTCCTGATCAGCATATTAAGGAGATCAAATAAGAAAAGCGTACGGAAAAAACCCCAAACAAATCTCTGTATACTTTTAAGAAATATACAAATAGATGAGATGAGTTTAATGGCATCAACACATACTAAAGATCATGTATGTACATTGCCACTTCTATAAATAATCTCTGAAAATGAATCACTTCACTTATAAATTGGACCTCTGCAATGTGGGCCACCACATATAATATAACGTTATTGTGATTTTCACACTTACGTTGTTGCTGATGGTACAAACCATATTATACTTTAGAGGAAAAGTCGTTGAAAACAATACTGTGTTTTATTCCCGAGCACCATGCTTAAATAATGCTTATAGAGTATTTATTGCCCTCTTGATGCCCTTTGCTACCACTTTGCTGGGGGAGGGGAAGGCTGACAATTATAAAAAGAAAAGAAATGGATGTAATAGTTCTGTCTGTAGCCAGTAAAATGAGGTAAATAGTTGGATAATCATTACAGAAACGTTATAAGTGTAAGTAGATGGATTCAGCATTTAAAAATTACTCTCCACAAAAGGCAACCTAAACCCAACTTATACAGTAGCAGAAGCTTTGATACTGGATCAAACAGCCTCAATTCTTCTTTTCCCCTGAGTCGATACAGCTGCAAAATAGAGTGTTTTTTTAGAGTGAACACCTACCACAAAATGTTTCTTCTAAAATTTACGTTTGGATTTTTGAAATATAATGGTTTTGTAAAAAGTACAGATATTTGACCGATACAGTACATATTTTGTATTCCTTTGGGTATTTCTGAACATATAATTTAGTAGTTTTTATGTTCACTTTATTTGTTTCCTCAAAAAGACAAGTATGGGATATTCACCTGCGTGTGTGTGTGTGTGTGTGTGTGTGCGCGCGTCTGCGTGCATCTGAACGTGTGAAAATGCAGTTTAGGGATTACAGCAGTTTAGTCAAGGTCATAAGTGACCTGACATGACCTTGAGCATGCTGTTTATAATTGCTGTGGTTAGTTTTTCTTCTCACTGTTTTTACCTATAATGTCAAAACACAATTATATGGAGTTGGTATGTTCACTAATAGCAGTTTATCTCTGCATGGTTTATAGACAGAGTCAAAAGCCAACAACTATAATTACATCCATGTTTCTAACGTAGCAGCAAACTAGAGAAGTGTGGTTGAAGTATGCTGTGGGTATCGTGCAGCCAGTAGGAATTATAGGGTAAAATCATTGCTTTGCATTCTTTTGGTTTTACAATAATTGTTACTTAAGTTTTGTTTTCTAGATTTTACCACTGTCTGTTGTGTTTATATGACCACATAAAGGGTGGTTGAGTTACGTGTCTCTCCACTCTATTTTTCTTCTGCTTGCCTTCCTCTATAAACCTACTGGTTCTCCTTTCACTTTCTTCTGACTCAGCAGACAGTACATTACAGTTAATAGTTTTCTGAAGCAGCCTGATATTCATGCTCTATGGAACCCATAAGACTTCTACTATTTGCATTATATGTTTAATTGGATAATTGTGGGAACCATGGTGAACTGTTAACAACTGTCAAGCCTTTGATTAATCTTTTGAATGTTCATTGGCATGGTTCAAGTTAGCAACTGCAATGCAGATTTTTGTTTTTGTTTTGTTTTTGTTGCTGTTCTCATGATTGTTTGACAGGATTCATCTAGAAAAATATATGTAATTTCCCATTTTGGCTCACCTTACGTATTGCAGCAAAGAAGAAGCAATGCAATTTATGGATCACTAATTTATTTTGCGTGTGAGGTATTGCAGTCTAATAAATCTCCAGAAAAATTGCTATGAGAAAACCTTTTTATATTTTTAATGGCCTCCACGATGTAAAATACAAAAGAGAATTTTTGCTTTCGAAATAATACTGATTTGAGTCCATAGTTTGGAAGAGGTGATTGAAAGGGAACCACCATAAATGTGAAGAATATTTGGTATTGAACCGTAGAACTGGAGATTAATTTATAGAAAATCATTCTTTTAACTGTGTGTATTCACTTATGGGTCAAGTGAACACACGTACGGGCGTGTTCAGCTGTGGGTCTTATATGATATGAAATGAACATCAGAATTATTATAGCAGAAAATTCTATTCAAACAGAAATAAACTCTCAGGCACCCTTAAATTTTTTTGTCTGTTTCACTTTAAGTGCGTGTCAGTATGCTTATGGAACGATAAAATATTTGCTTTTCCTTTAGTAGTCTGTAGGTATTTAAGATACTTGGCCTAAAAATGCACAGTTTTGAGGCTTCGTGTGCATGTATTTTGGTACTGGATAGAGAAAACAGGTGCACAGAGGAAAAGTTAGAATGAATAAATGAGTATTTACCAAAAAAACATACAGAGTTTACGTGAATACCATAAAGACTTACAGGGGCTTCATACTATATTTGACTATTCCTTTTTTTTTCCTTACATAAGTGCTGCAACTCACTTTTATTACAGTGTTCACTGAGAAATATCAGACTTCTTTCAATGTCACAAATTTCAGAGTAGGACTTTGGGTAGCACTATATCCAGGCTTTTTAAATATCATTTTTCAGTTATACAGAGATATTTAAATAGTTTCTCATTGTAAAAGCTGAAATAAATAAAGCTAAAATTCCTCCTGGTCTATTTCTGCTCATCCTCTGAGGAAACCACTGTTGTCAGTTGGGTCTGTAACCCTTCCGGGCCTTCTCCATATCTCGAGTTACTTTGTTTTTGTTTTGCTATTTACTGAGGAGAGTGTTCCATGGGTCACAAAAGAGATGCATCCTCCAAGGAACCACAGACCCTACCTATGTGCCCACCCCGCGCTGTCTTCTGGGCCCTACCTTTTCTAACACTGGCTGATGGAGGAATGGAATTCTTTATGGACTGCCAATGAGATGCCTCATTTTCTTAAGGCATGTTACTCTTGGAAATTGAATACTGAACGTAGGAGCATTGATCTTGTGGGAAATACTCGCATCTAGTTTTAAAATCGATAAAATGGGGGTACAAGGGTAGGGAAGATTGAATTGCTAAAATTGGTGGGGATAGGTCTTACTGAGGAGGCAACATCTGAGTAAAGATTTGATGGAGTGAGTAGATACCAGCATTCTTTTTAAACACTTGAGTCTGTGAGTGTGTGTGTGGGTTTATGTGTTGAATGCACGTACGCACACACAGTCAACTGTTTCTTACATCAAGCCTGTGAGGCAAGCTCTGTTATTATCTTCTTTTTACCTGTAAGGAAACCAAGGAACAGAAAGGTTAAATCAGCTGTCCAAGGTCACAGAACAAGTAAGTGGTGGAATCAGGATTTGGACACAGGCAATTTTGTTAATCTATTATTTTAGATCAGATCTTAAGCTGGCTTAGTGAAGCTAATCCAGGATAGGAATAACCTCTTTAGCAGACTCTGTACTAAACTAGATATATAGGACTCAAGATTAATTTCTCTTCCTCAGAAATAGGATACTGGATTCTACCTGTCATTTCCAAACCGTGTCGTTTTGAAGTACCATCTTGGATCAAGTTAATAGGGTTGGAACGGGCACTTCAGCTGATCGCAAAGCAATTCTGCTACTTATGTTGAAAGTGTATTTTGATGCTTTAGTCAAATGCACCAAAGATGTGGGGGCAGGAGGATTGTTCTAGATGAAGAATGTGCAAAAGGAATCTAACTCCATTCTCACCTCTTGAGTTTGCATTATTTTTATAAGACCATTGTTTGCAGTCGGGAGCCTTACGGTATTTGTACTTTCCATGAGGCTCAAGATGGCCGCCTCAGCCAGCTCCTAATAGGATAATGAACTGGAGAGGAAGAGTGAGAAAGGAGTGTGTAGAAGGAGCAACTTCAGATTAGAAGCCACACATGGTATGGCCCAGAGATATTCATCCAGGAACATGTCTAAGGTTCATTGAGCTGTAGATGAGCAACTTACCTCAAACTAGATTTATGTTTTGTTCGCTGAAGTATGGTATTTCAATTCCTCCTGCCTCAGAACTCTTTCCCTGAAGCGTCCTTGAAGCCCTTTGACCTGCCATTTCTATGGAAACAGTCTGATCGCTGTTAGCCTCAACTTCCCTATATTTGGGTTTTCAGTAAGCTCTCAAGCTTGGCAGTCGAGTCTTAGGTAAAATGTTTGTGTGGAAGGTAATGGAAAGGGGATACAACTTGGAGAATATATTTATTAATGTTGAAAATAGTATTCACAGTTTTCAGGCCTGATACACTTTTTTCATTCATGGGGCTCGGTAGACATAATATTCTCCTATTAATATAGAAGTAAGAGCTGTGGTGGGAGACCTGGCTTCCCTTTTTGGTTCCATTATGTTACTGATACTTAAGCTTCAGTTTCACCATCTGTTAAAATGGTGCTAGGGTTAACAGTCATTCAGAGGATAAATTTTGATAACGGGTATGGAAGGGCTTTGTGAACTGAATTGGGCGCTCTCCCCTCATATATATGTGTGTGTGTGTGCGTGTAAATATATATAGATGTATATATTTTTGTTGTCTACCCTCTCTTAATGCACTAAAGTGAAAAATTCCTGAGACTATGAGCTTTGACTTATTCTTGACACCTTGATTAATACGTATTACTGATGATGTTTTTGTATCGAGCCTATTTTGCATTTTTAGCCTCTCTTAGATGTTTTACTGAAAATCTAAAGTTGATTAACACATTTTTTTTCTCAGTGTGCCTATAGTTGATAGGCAGAGCAGACTTCTACTGCTGGAAAATGTAGGGGACACAGGACATGGTTTTCATCTCATTCCCTGACTGGAGATATTTTCTCTGAGTCCTAGTTTTTCCCTTTCTCCAGAGAAAGCCACCGTTTACGAATCACGCTGATCTTAAAGGTCTGAATTCCCTACTGCGCAGTCCCAACATTACACCTCAGTAATGCTCCTTACAGGGTCCTGCCCCAATCCCCAGCTCACCTTCGTTTTACATGTTTTGTTCTCTAAACCCCAAATCTGAATGTTCTAGGCTGTGCTCACACAGAGGCTCACATCTTTTCTTTCCTTGGCCTCTGAGACAACCAGAGGGGATACACTGGTCTTCCTTCTCCATAGTGTTGTTTGTTGATTTCCACATATGTTTCAGACCGTTGAACTGTCCAGGTTTAGAGGTCCCAAGTAGGACCTGGATTGAACACATTTTTCTTGTTAGCAGTGTCATGACAAATAGCAGCAGCTGTATAAACTAATCTTTCTGTAGCTTCACACAGGGGACTCAGTTAACAATGGGCCACTGTCAGCATTTAAGCTTTTTTACCTCTTGGTTCCTGTGAACTTTTCTATTAGATATCAGGATTATTCTTACGCGCAAACAGAAGAAAACGTCAAATACTACAAATCAATCGAACGTCCCTTGGTGTTCTCTAAGGTGATCTGGAGGAGGGCCGACAGTCATAATGATTATTGGTCCTGGTTAGAAAGACATACTGTCATGAGGATGGTTGTGACAGAATTTGGGATTCGCTTTGCTTTGGAAATGTTTCTGAATTTAGCACCGAAGTCCATCGTCTTGAGAAGCTGACCTCTGAAGTTTGGAGTGACTGTGGTGTAAACAGGGCATTAAGGACACAGCTTCTCCCAGAAACCGTCATAGAGACAGACACATCTTTGTGAGCCCTTTGTCGTGTAGAAGTCTACTTTTGTGTATGATAATTTGAAGACATGAGAAACAGAAATCTCAAGTGACCTTTTATCTCTTTAGGTAATTTCTGTCTTTGTTTCTTTGTCAGAAAAAAAAGAGGGCACATTGGATGTTCAAGTACAGTGGGGAATTTGAAAAAGCAGAGTTATAGCTTTAGGCTAACAATGAACAAAAGTTCAGGTTCCAGTTTAAATGTACTTGACATCTGAACCCCTGTTTGAAGCCCTTGCTTTAGGTCTATCTGCAGAGGACATCTGAAATTCCTTTGGCTTCTAATCTATGGCAAGTGAACAAGAATGGATGACAAAGGGATATAAAGGTAGAGCTCAAACAAGTTGTTGTTAATTCTTTCTTTCACCTAAGAGGACTAATGAAAAGCTTATATTACTGAATTCAGACTAGACCATTGTTGCTACTTGCCAAGCAGTACATGCTTGTGCGTCTGTCTAATCCATATTTGAAAGCCACAAACAGAAGCACATAATTTGGCAAAACACCAAAAACATGCCTCGGCACACTTCTGGAGATTCTTCCAAATGACTTATTGATTCAAAAATTTTAGTGTGTGTGTGTCTGCGTGTGTGCACGTGTGTGTGAGCGTGCACATACATCCATATTGCCCAAAGATGCTTAAAATAAGTTATGCTAGCAAACCATATGTATTATACTTGTTTCAGGGGAGGGGTTTGAGGACTTTGTTTCAAAATCCTGAATTGTAGACAGCAAAAAATATAGCTGATTATTGGGTAGTTACTTTCTATTTTCCTTTCAGGTTAAGTACAAGCGTATTACTTAAAAAAGCTCCCCAAAACACAACGTATAAAACGGTTTATCCTTTAGGAAGGTTAAAATATCCTATCTATTTTAAAATGTGTTTTGAGGTTTTATTTTTTACAGATGGGTCACAAATAGTAACTCATTATAAGAAAACAAATTCTTCATAGCACCATAAAGAAATTTCCTAAGTTGATACTTTATTCTTTTACAAAAGTATTTTGTAAAAGTATTTTTCCTTTGCCACGTTTCTGCTTGATATGGAAAAGATACACTTTTTAAAAGCACATAATCTGAATTTAATCCAGAATACTTGAAGATATTTAGAAGGTAACTACATGAAGTTGCATTAACAAGACAGATGTGGAAGACAAACAGTCCATAAGAAATTTTTGGTGTGGTCCACTTCCCCTTGCATGAATATTATTTTTTAAAGTCAGGGGCTTTTATGGGTAGTATTTTATTTAAACATCCCAGCTTCTTTTACAAGATAGACATTATTATTCCTCATTTAAAGAAGAGGAAATGAGAGTCCAAAGAGTTTAAAATAAGCTTCCCAAAGTCACACAGCTAGGAGGTGGCAAAGGCAGGATTAATCTGAAGCCTGTCTGACTCCACAAATAATGCCCTGGACACTACCTCTCAGCCTTCTCAGATCCATCCCTTTCAGTCATTCATCTCCTTTTATCCCTTGAATTGCAAGCCATACTGCTGTGAAGGTAATTGCATGTGGATTATGTTAATGTATTTCCTTATTAAGGGCTTAAAGTATACTTTATAAATTATTTACACTTCTGTCTTTTATTTACAGTATCTTATTTAATATTTATCTCAATTGGGTGAGATAGATATTGTCCCCATTCTACAGCTGAGAACCATTAAGTCGTCACCCAACAGGTAGTGGAGAGCTGGGCTTAAGTATGGGATCCTTCCCCAACTGTTTTTTCCATTACATTTTAAATGGCTCAAGTCCAAAGAATATCAGTGCTGGGCTCTCCATCTCATACTCAAAAGTTGAGTATGGTAAATCTAGAACTTTGGGGCTTAATTAAAAAAAACAACAGAAAATGAATATGAAGTACCTGACCATGTAATTCTTTGTAAGCATTCTTCTCACATTACAGATGCAAATTGGTAATAGGTTGAGCTATTGTATAGGGTTGAGAGTCTTCTCTCAGTATGAGTTCTTTTCTTTTCTTCCTAGTTTCAAGGAAGTTTGTGGTATACTGGTAGGGCTTTGAACATCAACAACTTTTAGTCTTTTGGCTTCATTAAGCATAATAGAATTAGATTAAGGTGACTGAATTCACGCAAAAGTAAAAAACAAAAGAAAAGGGGGGGCATGGGGAAAGGAGGGGAAGAAGGAGTTCGTTCTCACTGCTTTATCTATTTGTAGTGACATTTGAAAATTGCCCCAGGAAGGTAGCATCTTCCCCCTTTCCTGCAGGCTTAGTTTTGCATCAGTTTCTTAGCCTGCAATGATGGAGAGTACCATACTCATGACCTTTCAGATAAATATGCACAACGAGGAAATAAAGTTGCTGAGGCCTTCATCCCCAGTGTGTAAAAGGGTTTTCACTTACGTACATGTTCGTTATTCTTCAAGGCAATGCTGGTGAATAGGATGACTCAGGAGATAGTCATGAGAGTCTTTCTGGCCTGGCAGGGTCCCCCCACCAGGGCTCCACGTATGTTGTCCTCACTGTTCACTCCAAGGGCACTGATATCCCTTTTCTGTTATCCCTTACTGTGACTTCGAGATTGACAATTACGAAGACCCTAAAACCATCGTTAACCCAAGTGTGTTCATTAAAGGAGGTGCATGCTGATTGACAAAGAAGTTAACATGAGGTAACCGGAAAGGTAACGCACTCTGGATCACTCATGTAAATACGTGACACAGATGGAGAATTTACAGACCTCGGTGCATTTAGGGAGGGGGAGGCCGTCTTGGCCCAGTCCATGTAAACCCTCAGCAAAAGGACCAAAAGTCTTGTCCAACCATTGTGAACTAAGGTCCATTGGATAGACTGAGGCAGGGACAGATTAAGAACTTTAAGCGATGGTTCATCCACTGGATTTTATCATAGATTTTATCAGATTAGTGGTCTGGGACTGTTGATTTGACTTTTTCTTGAAATAAATCAACTGAAAAACAGAACTTCACTGTCTCTTACCGGTTGCCTAAACAATGTTTCCAAAAGTTAACTGTCTCTGTGCAGCTGACTTGATTTTCTCAAGAAATCAGTTAATTTTGCTAAAAAACAAACATAACTCTGCCACCTCTTGTGTGGTGCTTCAACAATGTTTCCAAAAGATTATTATCCTTCGACATGCTGTCAGAATGGAGGAGAACCATTGTTTAAAACAGATACTGCTCCCTGTTTATTTTGTGAATTTTAACCTATTTAGACTTAATTCTTATGCCTCATATTGAATACTTGCTCTAGAGAAATGTGATCCCAGGAATGCTGGTGATTTGCTGCATTCAAATGGTGCTATGCTTTAGGTTTCTGTTCCAATCTAAGATTTCAGAAGAGTCAGTAACTGCAAATAATCTAAAAGGGGAAGAGTGAAGAATGCTTCTAACTTCCCTTTGAAATGAATAGCTCTGCCAGAGCAGCAGCTATTAGAAAAACAAAAACGACAAAGAAAAGCTGCTCAGCTCAGCACACAGAGGTAAATTTACTTACATCAGACTGAAAAATGAGGGCTGGGCTTTGAAAAGACATCCCTTCTGACTAGAGGAAAGCTTGTAATTTTGGCAAGGCTGCAGCCCTCCTAAGCCCCTGAGAAATTCTGAAAAACATTACAGAAGACTGTTCTTAATATTAATGGCTGTCTTCCTGTGTGTGTGTGTGTGTGTGTGTGTGTGTGTGTGCGCGCGCGCGCGCGTGTGTATGCACACAGGGAAGAAAAATGCCAGCCAGAGAAGGGGTAGAGAATGAGAGAAGAAAGGATTACGTAGAATGAAGAACTACCAGTGAAAATGTCTAATTTCTGAAAAATCATTTGCATCTATCATTTTCTACCCCTCAACCAAGAATATCTCAAGATGAGATTTAGAGGAACCCCAGCACCTTAGACACTTTAAGTTATTAGCCTTGCAAGAATGTGGCCCTCTTAAACTCTTCCTAAAATACTTTGTTTGTAGATAACATGGCTCACTGATACAATCTCAAATCAAGGATTTATCTATTATATGACATCAGAGGTGAAAAAAAGACTGTTTCCCTGTGGCTAATTGTGGTGAGTGTCACATCATGTGGTACTGGAGTGAACAATTTCAGGGGCACTAAGGGCCTACAGCTCAGCCTCTTGGGAGGGGACTTTTCCTTTGCAGCTTAGCTTCAGGAAACGTGAACATTTGTGTTTTCAAGACCACATACCATTGGGAAGGAAGTAGGGGTGGAGATGCGTGCTGAGATTAAGTGGCTACGAGAATCCCTGTACTGTGTATGATCTGGGAACCGCTGGGGTTTCTGTAGCCCTCTTTCTGGTGGGCCTTTAGAATTTGCAAAGGCCAACCAACAACAAATACTGATACTTGCTAAGGATATTTTTCACAAAATAATGTATTGACTTTTCAGGCCTGGCCAGACAGACTTCTGTACAGCATGCCTGACCAGCATGGCTGTGACGTGTGTGTGTGTGTGTGTGTGTGTGTGTGTGTGTGTGTGTGTGTGTGTGTGTGTGTGTGTGTGTGTGTGTGTCTCAGGAGACATAGACAAATCTGCTGCTGGAGAGTCCACAATCATACTTCTTTGGGATATGTAGCTGTTACCTGTCATGGTAAAGGAATTTGATAATTGTGGGAAGCAGTTGTTAAAAAGCAACTTGGAGATTATTTTCAGGAGGGAGGCATTAACTCTTCCTAGCCCTGAGTCCATCTCCACCTGGGGCACTGGCCCATGTTACCTTTAAGGACGCAAGTCCTATTTCAGCTCAGCATGTGGACAGTTATGCGGATAATAAACAGAGAGCTGAGGTTCTTTTCAGGATTGATGATGTGGAAAGAAACAGAAAATGCACCCATTCAAAAAGAGTGCCTTGATTTGCTGCGGAGTTTAAAACTGGGAACGTGTTTTCCCAGACATGCAACTGCTCTGTAGCATCGCTGATTACTTAATGAGTGATCTCCCTGGCCTGCTCTGGCTGTGCATGTTTTCTTGACTTAGGACTGACACTCTCCATATAATCTTAATTCATTTTTAGTCTAGGCTGACTAAATCTTCTGATTTGGCAAAGTAGAGTGTCAGGATTGCCATTGTTATGTTTGCTCTGGATTTATATCTTAAGTTGAGGTTAAGTAACACATTTACATAAATCAACTCAGCGCTGGACTCTGATACAAAATTGTTTTACTGAGAGAGAGAGAGAAAAAAACGAATTGTATTGCTTCCTGAGACTTGCTTTCATTTTATATTAAACCTCAAAGGATTTATAAATTTAATGTGTTCTGTGTTAAAATGAACTCTTCTGTGGGTTTTGCTTCTTATAAAACAGAATGAAAAGAACTTTATTTGCCAGAACTGGTTATAGCTGTTGCTATAATGGGACGACTTTCCTAGAGGTAGGCTATAAAATGTAGTAGGCTGATATCATTTAGCAAAATAGTAATATGCTTTTAAAGAAGGATTTGTGTTTTCTGATAGGCAGTGCAAGGACTCCAAAAATGTAAAAAAAGTTCTTTCAGTAGTAAAGATACCGCAGAAAGGTGAAAAGCCTTTACATTTATAGTTGCCAGTATTTAAGTGGGAGTGCTTTTTATTGTGCTTCATGCAAATGTTTTTTCAGAATTTTATTTCTTTTGAAATAACGACAAAGAATATGCCATGGCTGTATTGGTTGGGTCACCATCTATTAAATCATGTTCTATTTGAAACAATTTTACTTCTGTTAAAATTTACTTGTATTCTAAATCACGATTAAAAACATTCAAAATTTGGGGATAAGATATTTTAAAAGATATGTTATCATTGCAAATGCCAGAAATATATAGAACAAATAAGAAAGAGATTGCTAGCTATTTTAAGTTTATTGAAAAAATACACTGAAAACTTGCCACTTTCAATACTAGGAAATATTAGCAAAACACTCTTGACTATGAGATATGATGTTAAATGTCTGACTTTAAATTTTAATATTTTTTATGGCTACTGAACAGACTTTGCCTTTTGACAATGCCAGTTCTATGCACTCATAAAACTAGGAAATGCTAAATAACTTCATGACAAGTTTTTATTTTCATCTTGAAAGTATTTTCTTCCTAGACTGTTACTAGCATTGCTAAAATATCCTTCTGTACCTAGAGGAAAGAATTCTCTCTCCTGGGTCCTTGCGAGTATACTTAAGATGGACCAAGTGACAGGGGGTCACATTCATTTTGAACAGCATAGTTTCTTCAGTGGGATGGCTTTGTATTGTGTTTTGGTTTGTTTAAAGAAATTATTATTGACTCCTTAAGTGTTCTCCTTGAGGTTCCATGTTCCCTGACTTTATCTCACGTTGCTTCATTTAACGTTAGCGTGGCTGTCTGGCCAACCACTCGTCCTTTTTCATCAGTTCACTTGGGAAGATAGGATCCATATTTCCAGTTTCTGCAAGGTGGAAGCATGTGTTTTGTCCAGCTGAGTCTCTTGGTCTGATGTTTCTTTTCTGGTCCTAATACATGTTTATTCCTACATGTGACAAATCTGCAGTCGTGTTTTCTTTCTGAGTTATAATGACTCAGATGTCATAATTAATTTGATGAGCAGGTGGGGGTTATTAGCCTTGTGCTTCACTTGCTAATAGCTGCACAGTTTTTCTAAAGTACTCTTTCAACTAAGGAGGCATTTCTTCACATAGAATAAACAGTACAGCACAAAAGCCTCAGTTAGATAACTATCCGTGGGCTTGAAAAGCTGCCAAGCAGATGTTGTTATTGGAGCTGGCCCAGGCGAGATTGGGCAAGGCAGATGCTTGCGGGGAGGGGAGGGGGGAGGAGAAGGGGGAGGAGATGTAAGAGAGCAGAGGTTGGAGGGGGGGAGAGGGAGGTTCTACAGGACTCTTGCTTGCTTTACAGGGGTTGGGCCAGATTTTGTTGGGGTGGGAGTTGTCTTCTCACGAGCTACCTCCATGGTTATGGCCTCCTGTTGGTCTCTTGAAATGTACATAAATGAGGATGGGGTGGGGTTGGAGGGCACCCTCTCTAAATATCCACATGGGAATGAATCCGAGTGTTCATCCAGCAGTCTGAGACTTCTGGTTTGCATTAGTGCGGCTGTGTGCAATTTCTGAAGGGCCTACGGAGACTCTGCTTCATACCTACCCACATATGTAATGGACATGACAGCCCTGACATTTACCAGAACTCATAGGTTCTGCTTTATTGCTATAAATTAGATTGTGCAAATTTAAGACAAAATGCTGTTTTGTTTCCTGTCACCTCACCATATAATTTTTTTCTGAACCTTCCCCACTCTTTATTAAAATGTTGCAAAGTAACAGCATACTTTTAAAAATTAAAATCAATCTTGGAACATGTCAGATTTGTATGAGGTAAACATGTGGAAGGTTTAATCTAAGCTGATCTCGGTTCTGTCTGCTCTTTTTTTCTCTTTCTTTTTTTTCTTTTCTTTTTTTTTTTTTTTGGTGATCTAAGGCTTTTTAAAACTCATCTCTCACTCCCCTTCACTAGATTAAATTCTGTAATCTCATTTTTCTTTGAGCTGATCTCAAGCCAATGGTCTGGGGATTTTATAGCCAAGGGATAATTTTTGATAATGGGCTATTAAAACACTTGCAGCTCCTATCCTGTCTTTCAAATTAGTGTGTGCACAGATTGTCTTTCTGGGGAAAAAGTCTTTCCCTTGGCAATAAGCAACTGATTATGTGCCACAAGCAGCATAAAAGCTTCCTGTAATGCTTATACGAAAAACATAGGTAAATAATAAATGATAAATAACAAGGGTGACTGTACAGTGGGAGCGGCAACTCTGCCCAGGATTTTTGCTTTATCCTTTGGAGAAAAAGTCTTGTTTTCCCTTATTCAGACAGATTTAGTGTGTTCTGACAACAGGGTCATCTAACAGTTTCCTTAACGATGGAAGTACAGTGGCTGGAGACAGCTGTGTAAGGTCACGTAACTTTCATTGTTGTTTATAGTGTGCTTATTAATAGGTTAAAATGAATAACTCCCTGGACAGGGGTCAGGTAACACCTGTATAAATAATGAATTGCCCTTCCAAAATATCTAATGTAAAATTAATATACATAGCTTGCCACTTTGTTTTTTTATGCAGTTCAGTTTCCTTTCCTTTCTTTAGTCTTCTGAGGTATGATTAAAGTAAAAATTAACTAGCTCTGAGAAGGCAAACAAATCTGTTCCTAAATACTCTGTTTTAGTGTGACTGAGATTTTGTTAGCGTAAGATTAAAGCCAGTATCCTCTCTGATTAAAAAAAATACCTGATTCTACGTCTCAATCATCTGTCACAAGGAAAAATATTTTGGACATACGGGCATGTGGAACATACAGTGACATAAAGCCACCAATTGTGAAACTGATACGACGTGAGTTGTGCTGAGAGTCGGCATGAATGCTTTTCTTCTTCATATGCAAAATTAGGCTTCAGGTGTGTCATATGTGTGAAATGCATTGCTGCACCATGTGTAGATGGCAAGAACACATATGTCTCGATACCATTCTCTCAGCCTGTATGCTTTATCGCTCAATAGCCTGACAGATGTATATGGGCGAATTCATTCATTGCCCTCTCTGTTGATTTTTAGTACTTTTGGAAATGATGTTGTAATTTGGCAGACCTAATCTTGGTGGGGGAGTAGCACTGAAAGCAATGGCACAATTGTTTAGTTCTCAAGCAAGTACTTAGAGTTATTAAACTTCTTCAAATATAAGGTTTTCAGAATTCTGTAATCTTAAAAAAGAGAGGGAAAAAAACCAGTTTTCCATTTGATGCCGAATTTGAAAATTTTGTCTTTTTATCAGCAAATGCGGCTGAAAAAGTCCCTGAATCATTTTAAATCTGCACAGAATGAGATATAGTGTTATATGTGGTGTCAGATTAAAGAGTAAAAGTTCGGTCTACGGACGGAGTCTCTAAAAATGTTTTTAATATAGTAGAGCACCTTGTAACATGAGTCATTGTTAGGAAAAAATGCGTATTTGTATACTGGAACATAAATAATTTTTCTGCGACAGAACTACATGCAGCTATTACTAATATGGTACTGTAAGCTAGTAAAGTAGACATTCATACACTTCTAATATAGTAAATGGTTTCCCTGTGCCTAGGCCTTCAACTGTTCAAAATTGAAATCCATCAGCTAATCTAGTAAATGGTGGTGCTACACCCAGGCCTTCAACTGTGTAAAACTGAAATCCAGAGCAGTCACCATTAATGCCTCTTGAGTTGTTCTCATTATGCAGATGTTAAGTTCAATGAACATTTGTTGAGTGCCTCCTATATGCCTAGCAGTGTGCTAAAGATTGGGGAACTATGAAGATCAATGAAGTGTTGTTGGTCCTTGTTCTCAGGGAGTTCATAATCTAATCTAGTTATGGAAACAGAAGCATACAACGAACCACCTAAATCGTATAGAACAGATGGTGGACAGTGCCATACAGACAGGTAAAAAGTACTATTGGAGAAGAGAGGAGGGACTTAGTAATTCACAAGAATCCAGAGAAGGCTCTTGTGCCTTAAGAAATGAGCTAGAAAGATGAGTACAGTTTCCTCAGACAGGAATGTGAGGAGTGGGGCTCCTGGATGCTGGGATTAGCACGAGGAAAGGTAAGTCATTGGAGATGGGTACGGGCATGTTGGTGATTGTGGGCCATGAATGACCAGGGGGACAGTGAGTAGATTTCGCTTGTGTGGGAAGAGTGAAGAGACTTGTAGAAGACTAGGCTTAAAGATTCGGGTTGCTGAGGGCTTCAGTTGCCACTATGTAGAGTTGCCAGTGGGTAGCTCTTCACAGATCTTGGAGCAGTTATAATTAGATTGTCTTATAGATATAGGCAACTCTGACAGCAAAATGGAAGATGGATTGGAGAAGGGAGAAAATGGAGTCGGGGAAGAGGACGTTTTAAGCCAAGCTTTAAACTTTTCATATAAAATATTATCTTTGTCTTTTCCATATGTACGGGGTACAGCATACAAAGATTTAAAACAGAAAGCATAGACTACATCCTTATTCATTTCAGTAATTAAAAAAGTTTTAATTGCGCACCTGCTACAAACCAGTGGTACTTCTAAGGGCTGTGGATATAATTTTGAACAAGACAAACATGAATTCTGCCCTCAGGGAGCTTACCTTCTGTTGGGGAAGAATGATCAGGTCAAATCAACAAGTTAATAAACAAGTCATTTCAGATTGTGGTAACTGCTTTGAGGAAACAAAGAGAATGATACGATGTCAGTATATAGATTAAACTGGGGTGTGGGAGGCGTCTGTGTTAGATAAGGTCCTCTGGGAAAGCCTTGCTGAGGAAATGAAATAGGAAAAGATGAGAAGTAGTCTAGTATCCTAGTATGTTTGGTACTAATTTGTGACCTCAGTTACAAACATAGCTTTGGTTAAAAATCCCTTCGAGGCATTTGCACTTACAGAGATGGTCTCAGGGACAGGTGATGCTTTCATGATTGTTACAGAGCTCTCTATAGGAAACATTTCACTGTACTCCTGTGTAGACTGAATTTGCAGGATCATGATTTAACCTTAGGTGGCTTCACTGTAAATGAAATACTTAAGAAATATTTTATATGTAAAAGATCCATATGTAGAAGATCTTTGCTTATTTTACAAAACCTGCTTTTTCCTCTTGCGTTGTTCTATTTCCCTTGTTCAACGCCCTAGTATTCTATGTCTCTGAGAAATCCCTTCCAAGCACCAGATTTCTTGGCATGCCTCTTTTCATCCTGTGATGGGAATTGTGTAGTCAGTCTCGTCATCTTCTTTTCCCTGTATGATAGAAAGCTCAGAGCTCAAAATTTGTGTTCATTTGTCTGTTTATCTCTGTTTGGATTCTACGATAGCAACTTCCACTTCCTGTCTGTATCTCTTGGATTTTGTGTTTTCATTCATGGATTTTTGCAGCTTTCGATTAAGTGAAGTGTCAAGTCATTATTTGTAATAATAAATCAATATAGGTTAGTCTTCAAATCTGATGCTTGGGACCTGACTGCACATTCTGGAGATATTGAGGAAAGGGAGCATGGTGATGGATGGACATGGAGGGTAAGGGGAGAGGAGGAGGAGAAGATGACTACACCACTGGGAGAAGCCTGGGGCTATTTGCAAACATGGGCAATCCAAGAGGAACAGCAGATCTGAGGAAGGGATAAAGACTTAGATTTTAGACAAGCTATTGGTCACCTGCCCTGCCGAAATGGTGATCAGTCAATTAAAAATAGTGCTAGAGGGCTTCCCTGGTGGCGCAGTGGTTGAGAGTCCGCCTGCTGATGCAGGGGACACGGGTTCGTGCCCCGGTCCAGGAAGATCCCACATGCCGTGGAGCGGCTGGGCCCGTGAGCCATGGCCGCTGAGCCTGCGCGACCGGAGCCTGCGCGACCGGAGCCTGTGCTCCGCAACGGGAGAGGCCACAACAGTGAGAGGCCCGTGTACCACAAAAATAAATAAATAAATAAAATAAAATAAAATAAAAATAGTGCTAGAGCACAAGAGGAGGGTTCTGGTTAGGAATTCAGATTTGAATATAATTGAAGACTTGGAAGTAAACGGAGCTATTAAGGGAGAGATTGCTTCTAGAGAAGATCTGAGGGCTGCAGATGGACCCCTGAGGGAGGTCTACAGTGAGTGACTAAGGGAGAGGAACCCACATCCCCCAGCCCACAGCATGTATGTACACTGTCATCAGACCAAAACCCCCATTCCCCAACCTTTTGCTGACTAGTTCTCATTCATCCTTCAGGGCCCATCTGAAACATTTTGTACTGTAGTAAGTCGATCTCCCTTGTCTGAGATGGTAGCTTCTCCTTTGGGCTGTTACAGCACTTTGTACTTCCCTGTCATAGGACTTATCACATAGTATTAGAATTGCTTCATTCGTTCTTTTTCTCCCCACTGCCCTGTAAACTCATTCACAAAGGTATCTCACATGGAGCTCAATGCCTGCTACATAGCTGGTGCTCGATACACATTTGGTAAATGAATGAAATAAACTAGAAGGAGTCATCCTAACCATGAGAGGAATTCTGTCTCAGAGAAGTCAGGGAAGACAAATGAGTGTCTAAAGAGAGAGACATGTCATCAACATAAGGGTGTTCATGATATGCCTCCTGTCTCAGTCACCTTGGCTGCCATTACCAAATGTGTGTGAATGAGCAACACACATTTATTTCTCACAGATCTAGAGGCCGAGATGTCTAAGTTCAAGGTGTCAGCAAGTTATTTTTCATTCTGAGGCCTCTTTTCATGGCTTGTAGGTGACTGCTTTCTCATGGTGTCCTCACAGGGCAGAGAGGAAGCAAGAAAGATCTCTGGTGTCTCCTCTTATAAGGGCACTAATCCTCTTGGATCAGGGCCCCACCCTTGTGACCTTGTTTAAGCTTAATTACCCCATAAAGACCTTGTCTCCAAACATAGTCACACTGGGGTTTGGGGCTTCAACATATGAATTTAGGGAAGGTGTGTACACAAATATTAAGTCCATAATACCTCTCTCATAGCTGGGTACTATTTGTGGTCAGTAGATAGATAGATAGATAGATAGATAGATAGATATTCCTAGTTGCAAATATGATATAATCTCCAATCCACAGTGGGAAGCATCTGCCTTTGAGCTGAATCCTGATCCAAAGGACTTTGTTGTGATGGCCCACATATACCTAGCCAAAATAAATCAGTTCTGATCCAGTAATTTTTATGGCTGATCTTACAGAGTATCTCATGTTATCCACTAAATCTGTCTTTTTATTCACTTGATGATGACTGAATGTGCTTAGGCTGTAACTTGAAAAGGAATTTCGTGAGTAGAAGGGTGTTAGGCACAGGAATGTGTTAGGGAGGGAATTTATGGAACCTGATTTATTTTAAAATTAGATTAGATGATTATCTGCTTAGGTTGCTCTAGGTGTGACTTTGCCTTAGGTGGGGGGATAGCCCAGATTTCCTTTCAAGTTTCTTATTGGCTCTAACAACCTGTGATTGGAATTTAAAAATTCATATTTTCAGAACTGTTTGAAATTCTTTTCTTCTCCATTTCCTAGAAATACTGTCTGTCGAAAATAAGACATAGTCAGGAAAGAGTATCTCTATAGTGTTGTAGCAGAAGACAGCAGAACAGAGCCTTTGAATAATTAATGAAAATATTTGTCGTCTTATACACTGGATAATCCTGAGACACATAAAAACTCATCACTGATTATTTTTATTTTCCTGAGAAACCATCGTAAAATGTGTTTTTCTCACCTAAATTCTTCTAGGTACACAGACATTAGGGGTTCCTCTATTTTGATAATTATTTAACCTCTTGTAGTTACTTTCTTTATTCCTAAAAACATTATGATTACACATATACTTTTTTGTGTGTGTGTGGTACACAGGCCTCTCACTGCTGTGGCCTCTCCCATTGCGGAGCACAGGCTCCGGACGCGCAGACTCAGCGGCCACGGCTCACGGGCCCAGCCGTTCCGCGGCATGTGGGATCTTCCCGGACCGGGGCACGAACCCTTGTTGCCTGCATCGGCAGGCAGACTCTCAACCACTGCGCCACCAGGGAAGCCCAGACATATACTTTTGAATTTTGAAAAAGTGACCTAAGTGTAGAAATAATCTTCCCTGGATAAAAGAATGGCTGTTGACTGGGCAGTGGTGTGTGATGGACCACCTCCCCTAGTAGCAGAGAGGGAGGAAAAAAGCATTTGACTTTTTGTAATATCA
>NW_020174922.1:2113624-2158642 GCF_003031525.2 Neophocaena asiaeorientalis asiaeorientalis | reverse complement strand
TTTGGTCGCTTTTAAATGAGCATTTCTATATTTCTGTAATGTTCACTGGGAAATTTGTTTCCCTAAGGCCGGAAGTCTGGGCCAGAGGCAAACCCTCTGAAGTTTGTCTCCCTTCTTCCTTTGTACATTAAAATAAATCAAAACACAGCTCTAATCCCTTTATGATACTTGACAGCCATGGACTATTGTTCTGCCCTACATCAGCAAAATCACTCTTTCTCACTGAACTGGGAGTTTTCTAGGATTGCCTTTTTACCTCCAGCATGTTTTAGGGGCAGAAACATGACACAGTAGCAATACTAGTTTCTAGGGGCTGGGGGATGAGTAGCTGCCAGAGCCTGAGCACAAACTCTGGTATTTGGGCTTCGTTTGCACCGTTCACTTTCACTTTCACTGAATGTGCTGCTCCATTTGTCTGGGGCTCACTTTCCCTCTTGCTTTCCCTAAGCTCTTTAGTCACCGAGATCCATAATTGTTCTCCATAACGAATACATAAGGCAAATTCTTTGGGTGATTTGAGCTGTAAATATGAGGAATCTAGGTGGCAAACCTGTGTATGGCCACTCAGCTGCCTTTGATGTCACCGGTGCTGAATTCCATATATATCAGGAGTTTGAGCCAGGCCACAAGGGAAGCTGCATCCCTCTTTTCTCTTTACCCGCCACCTTTTTGGAATGAGTTTATGTTTTAATATTTTAAAGTCTTTTTTCCATATACAAATACAGGTATAGAAATTGACTTAAAATCGGGGTATCTGCTCTATTTTGTCAGAGCAATGAGGGAGAATAATGGGGGAGAAAAATCCTGGAAGAGTTTTCCTGCACAGGGAAGAACTGACGGCAACCATTTCTTTATGATCATCCTTGAGTTTGCAGCTTTTGTGAAACAAACCCCCCTATGCCATTCAGAATGCCATTGAAACATTTAAATAATACATTAATGGAAAAGAAAAACAAAACCTTGTTTAACAGTAGTTTATTTAGAGGCTGCACAAGTAACAATATCATGTTATAGGTTAAAATAAAAAGCCACAGCAACCCACCCTATCAGGCCTTTCCTTTTGGGGGAAGCAGGCCAGATGTTTAAACAATATTGCGGGATGTGTGCAGGCTGCAGCACTTGGAGGCCTTGGGAAAGAAATCATGTCTGCACCCCTAGCGTCTCACAGTTTTAGACCCCTGACCTAGAAACAGTTTAAACAGATGTTTAGTTCAAGGGATTTATGTCGACATTGAATTTTTTTTTTCCTTTGGAAGTGGCTGCCTCAAAAATTGGAGCTTTTTCCTAGGAAAAGGACCAGAGAAACAACATCTCACAACTTGGTAGTTTCATGTTGAAAGTGTCCTGGTGCAACAGGAACAAAACCAACCAACCAACACACAACCGGCTCCTCAGCCACTACTGTTCACGTGTATGAACATCTTTTTATCCCCCTCTCTCAGTTCTGTGTATGGTGAGTACAGACTTCCAACAGAAAGCGTTTGCTAAAGGAGAAAAGTCCTCGGAAAACCCCTTTTGATTATGAACCAGCATAAATTGTGGCTTTTCTTCCTCTCCTTATCTCCGACCTTCTTTCCCCTCCTCCTGCCCTCTATCCCCCCCCCACAAATCTCCTTCTACCCCTTCTCCCAGAAATGATTCCTCCCAACTTTGATCCTGGTGTGTGAACTTCATTCTATGACTTGGGTCAGTCAGGAACGGTACATTGCATCATAGTTGTCTTTTTGAAAGTGTTTATTTCATATCTGAAATGTTTTCATGTGCATTCGCTCTGCTTTGACTTGCAGAAGGAGAAAGAAAGTAGTTTTACTGGAGGCAAAAGAGCCACCTGTGAAAACTAATTGCGTAGGTAGAGGTTTGATGGTATCTCTGGGAGGGATCCAGCAGGAAGAAAGTAAATGTTCTTAATCTACAAGGAAATCACCCGTGTGCCAAACTGACCCTCTTCATCAAAGCCAGGGTTGAAATATGCCATCAGATCAGTGGCCTGTGTTTAGGAGGCCGCGGTGGGGAGGGCGACAAGTGGGAGGAGCCCTGGAAGGCAGGTGCGACTCGTGGAGGTGAACTGAGTAGATACGGGGAAAAAAGACGAATGTGACCAAGTCAGCTACGCCACCTCATTAAGGGCTGACATGTGATATGAATGGTCTACAGTTACTTTCAAACAAAAGTTTGAGATGTGGCTGCTTTTGAGTTCCTTCTTTCTTCCCCTTCATCGAGTTTTCTTTTTAGTCTTACGTTTTGCTGTCTTGGCTTTTTTTTTTTTTTTTTTTCCTTTCCTCTCCTTGATCCCACCAGTCTAGTATACCCAAGTGTTCCTTGCCATTAAAAGGGCAAAATATACTGTGATAGAGAAACAGGGATCAGTGATACAGGCTCCCTTTTGTCACTATCTGGGTAGCTCTCTGAACCGATTGTCCACAAATTTAGAAAGAGCAGGTCCCATGGGGCTATACTATGTACCCGCCTGTTACCTCTGTCTAAAGCCAATCAATCTGTGATTGGTCTTCCAGATGGCAGGGTCTGACCTCTCTTGCAAGAGTCTATATTTTGCTGGTCACTCTAGGTGGAAATCAGCTATAGTCTTGGTACTAGATGTTCTCCACTCACACACCTACATGTGACCTTAGCTGTGCGGCCAGAAAAGTTTGACAGCATGTATCTGCATGCTAGTGACTTTTCTAAATGGCTGTCTTCCATGGGAAATCAAAACTCTAGAGAAGAGGGGAAAGTCCCTAGTATTTGAAGCACCTTGAGATTTAGGGAGATTTGGGGAAAAGTTAGACGATCCTTTCCTTCTAGGAGCCCAATAACATTTTTTTTTTTAGAAAGCGACTAGTGAGTTTTATAAAAGCTATATAAATTAAATAAGAAGATGGATTAAAAGGACAGTTACGTGGTGTTTTTTTGGTTTTTTTTTTTTTTGCGGTACACAGGCCTTCCACTGCTGTGGCCTCTCCCGTTGCGGAGCACAGGCTCTGGACGCGCAGGCTCAGCGGCCATGGCTCACGGGCCCAGCGGCATGTGGGATCTTCCTGGACCGGGGCACGAACCCTTGTCCCCTGCATTGGCCGGCGGACTCTCAACCACTGCGCCACCAGGGAAGCCCCAGTTACGTGATTCTTAAAAGGAAGCATTTTTGTTTGGAAGCCTTTGGACACATTTCTTAATGTGTCTTAATGTCTGGGGTGATCTGTAGTCAGCCCTGAGTTGGGCCCTCGGTGCAATCACACGGATGCTGAGCCACCCAGGGGAGCTATTCAGCAGGAGGCCAGCAGGCTCCATTGCCTTTAGCTTTCACTGCCTGGAAGTAACTGGATCCATGTCTCTGAAGTCCATGGACCCTCACTTACGTCAGTGTACTTTGACTCCTCTTACCTGTGCTCCGTACCCCTGTGTCTTGTGGGTCCTCTCAGGATCCAGCAGTTCAGCCCTGCCCTTGTTCATGAGAGCGCTCCCTCGGAGCCCCCTACTTTAAACTGCCATCAGAGGCTGTTCTACAAAAGCCAAACTTGAACCAGTGTGAACCTATCTGGAGGTGATATTGGATGCTCAGTTCTCAAATTCAAAATACCTGATTTCCATCAATACATTCAGACAGAAGACCCTTCCAACCATAATATATCACAGTACCCCTGTGCCCCTTTTTCTAGAGCCTAAGCCAATGGACCCCCACTTGTGTGAGAAATTTCTCCTCCATCATATGTAAGATAAGATTTTGTTCAGGGTGATCTACAGTTAGGTCCAGTTTATTTCCATGATGCCTAAACACTTAGACCATTTTGATACATAATAGACCCTTGACATTTATGAGAGATTTTTCCAAGGATGATCATGAGTTTCTAAACTTACAGGTAGCTCTGTGGAATGTAATTTCTTCCCCAGGTATCTGTATTGGGACAAGAAGCACCACTTCTGTAGGCCTTTTCACTTTCTCTTCACTTCTATTACCATCACAAGTAATTCGCTTTTCTTTCAGTGGCCTTTTATTTTTTAAACAAAGAAACAATGTTATAGCTTCATGAGCTTTCTGTGTAACAAGGAATAGAGAGAGAACAACAAAATCACTCTGAGATATGGCTGTTGAATTGTTGGCCGGGTTCATACAGTACCTAACTGATTCTCTTCAGTCTTGTGTGCCTGTGGTTCGAATTTGTCCTCAGCAAAACGACAAATTTGGTTATAGAATTGTCCCTCTCTCCTTATAGAACTTTTATGAATAGTTCATGCACCTTAGAACTTGGTTTGGGGAAGCGCTGGTATTCTGTAGCAGCCCCTGAGTGAAAGCAGATCCTAGAAAGAGGGTGTCGTAAAAAGAGCTAGGGATGGTATGTTTGTTAGTCCTGGGGTTCAATTTCAAGTGTAGCAAGTGTGTGTGTGAATGTGCTCATAGACAGGTACATGTGTGTCTATTATTGTTATAATGTTTCCATGTGATGTGCTTCAAAATGGAATGCCATCCTTACTAACCTGATTTATGAAGCCACTGTGTAAAACTTTCCAAAAAGAGTGCTTAGGAAATGAAGGTATAACAGAAAAGTAAACAGCTGGAATAGTGGGACTGTTGCTCAAAGTAGTTTCCTATTTCGCATCACCATTCAGCAAACTCTTCATTTAGAACGGTTTCCACGGTAAGACGTCCAGGGGCAAACTCAAAAATATATTGCTGGTAGCAGCCGCAGAAAGAGAATTCACGAGGCATGTAGTCGTGAGACCCCCTCAGGGTTCATCCAAGAAGTATGGGCTTGTTTTATGCCAGCTCCTTGCTCTGTGGTGGAAGCAGAACAGGGCCACGTACCCCAGGTGGGTAGAATGTTCTCAGACACTTAAACGCCGTCCTGTTCTCACCTACCAGCAAACGTCTTTGACTGGAAGGGCTGAATTATTCAGCATAATTCTGAAAGCATTGTTCCTTTACTAATAAGCATCCAAGGTTAACCAGCCTGTTGGTTAAATTGCATGTTGGAATCAATTGCCCTGTTAGATCAGAGCAGTTATAAAAGTAGAAGATCTGAATGAAAGTTCTCAGTAACGATAAGCGGTACCTTTGCTTCCATTGAATTTATATTCTAAAATGAGTCATCAAAGAGGTTCTTTTACAGCTTACTATGTCAATAAAAAAGCACTCAAGATGCTTGACAACAACAGCCAGCGCCACTAAAAACGTAAATGGAGGGGGAAAAAAGCCCACACTTTTCAGACAGTTTACTCGGTTGCATTAAACAAAACCTAATTATAGGAGATAGTGATATAATGCTCTAAAAAAGCCATTGTCCCTTTTAAAAAAAATCTTATCTTTCTCTAGCACTGTGACAAATAATTCTGCCTACGTGTATTAAGAAATTCAGACAAAGACACCATAGACGGTGCTCTGTAGACGTCATCCCTGGAATTATCTCCTTATGACTGAAAGATTTTTGAGGTTTCCTTCCTTGTTCATTTAACCCCGAGTGAGGCACTGGGGATGCTGGATTTTGCCGGCCTGGGGCATTCACAGTCTAATATCCGGCTTGTGAGAGAGCCACCTCCGGTGTCTCACACGCTTTTGCAGCTGTGCAGTAGCTGGAATAAGGCACAGCAGTCACCTCATGTCCACGACATTCTGGGACTGGCCTCCGTTATCCACGTGTATCATCTCACTTACTATTCGCAGTAACCTTGCACTGATTCCCATTGTATAGGCGAGGAACCTGAGGCTTGTATGGAACTGACTTGCACAAGACAAACAACTAGTAGGTGTCCCAGTCAGGTTTAGAACCAGGGCAGTCTGGCTTTGGAGCGCTTGGTGCGTAAACCATTAGGAAAAACTGCCTCATCCCTACAAGTGACGGAGGCTTTGTTAGCAGTTGGGCTCTTCCTCTAGGTGCTCTCAGCTCTGCTCACAATGAGGCACAGCAGAATCTCCTCAGAACTGGGGTAGAGGCAAAGCCAGGTCAAACCAAGCCGCGGGAGCTTAGTTAGTTCCTGGTTCTCTTTAGAAGGCAGGTCTGGAAGTTAGCCTGAGAATGCTGTCTATCGCATCAGCTTTTGAAGAGGGTCTCTGTAATGTGTACCATGTTGGAGGAAGTCACCCTCCACTCAGATCCCTCTCACCCAACTGTTCTTGTCACCTTGGGTCCAATTTATGAGCTCATGACTATTAAGTAATCTTGATTCTCGTGGTTCTGTAACTGTGGCTGCCAAGCAGTCTAGTGCTTCTAAGCTGTGTTAATGGTATGGCACGTACTCTTTCTTTTTGGAAGTTAGTGGACTCAAGGCAGGAATATGAATATTATATTTCACTCATCTTCCTTTCCTTCTTTCTGTTTCTCTGTATCTTTCTTTGAGTCTTTCTCTCTTCCTTCTATCCCATTCTCCTGGTATGTTTTCTTCTTCTTCTTTTTTTTTTTTTACATCTTTATCGGAGTATAATTGCTTTACAATGGTGTGTTAGTTTCTGCTGCATAACAAAGTGTATCAGTTATACATATACGTATGTTCCCGTATCTCTTCCCTCTTGTGTCTCCCTCCCTC
This sequence comes from Neophocaena asiaeorientalis asiaeorientalis, assembly GCF_003031525.2. Classification (NCBI taxonomy): domain Eukaryota; kingdom Metazoa; phylum Chordata; class Mammalia; order Artiodactyla; family Phocoenidae; genus Neophocaena; species Neophocaena asiaeorientalis. The sequence goes on along the minus strand of NW_020174922.1, from coordinate 2,152,129 downwards.
CCAACCTCCCTGTGTTTTCTTCTTGATTTATAGCAATGAAATTGGGTGTGTGGACTAAAGAAAAGATTTTCTTTCTTAAGGAGGGGAGCTTGTCTAGTTAAAATTTTGAAGGAAATGTATTTATTTCTAAATATGCCCAATGAGTACGTGGTTCATGCATCTTTTGCCACATTGTTTCCGTCTGTAACTGCGTTTTAGTGGGAGATGAAAGATGAAGACCCAGATCGTTAAGACCAGGAATTCAGTAAGAATTTTGTTACCCCCAGATTCAACCTCTCTGGAGTTTGATGGGTATTTTTGTTGGTTTGAGGCTTCTGGAAAAGGTAGTTCAAAATGAATGGTTTTGGTACAACAGAAGCAACATAACACGTTTCATTTTATTCTCACCACATCCATATATGGCTGCGGGTACCATTATTACCTTCCTTTTACGTATGAGAGAGACGTCAAGGTACTTTCCAAGATCACACAGCTGATGAGTGGTGGGTGTAGACGAGGTACTTTGATTCCAGAATCTGTGTCGTTCGCTACTTCCGTATTAGCATGACTGGGGGTGTGGAGGTGGGAGGCTAAGGGGTCCCTGGAATCTGGAGCTACCTTGAACAGGATAGAGTCGAACTCGAGGTTTTGGAAAGGCAGTCAGACCATCATTTGATCATTTCTCATGTGTGACATCCTCATAGTCTATTAAGTGCTCTACAAAGCACACCAAGGCTCGTCAATGAACTGAATTGTTTAAAGTTAATTTTTAGTGACCTTGTGCAACTTCTCTACCCTCTGCTGTTTCATCAGTAAAAGTGAATCATAATTTTTGTTATCTTTTAAAGGATGTTAGGAGGGTTAATCTGTTACTACCCTTAAAGTATTTTAAAGAAATCAGAGCACATCCGTGTCCACAATAATTACATTAGATTCTTACCATTTCTGCCTGGTCATCAGTATGCCCTGCATGTTTAGATCATGCTTGGTTAACATGGAGGTTATCGCTTCCCACCCCGACCCCAGTCACTGCCCACGTATTCATTTCATGAGAAGAGTAAAACAAGGCAAGGTTAGTTGCTCAAAGTCATTGGTATGTATTACCATTGAGATTTAGTCCCCATGTGGCTTTACACTAAGGATATGCCATTAATTTGTTATGGGCAGAATGGTCACCACATTCGGCAAGATTCTCTTGCAGCTGCAGAACAGAAAGTACCCAGGAGTTGACTCCTGGCTCAGCCAAGTTTATTTCATCTTCAAATTTGGAAACAAGGTCGGTCCTTTCATATGCTAATGATCTGAGGGTTGTAACTTAATGTTTTTATCTCAAGTTCACTGAATAGGGGTAAAAGATCAATGTTATCACTTAGCCCTCTACCCCCTGCCTGTTAACAGACACATATACAGGTACATGTCACACACCTACACACACAAGCACACAGAATGCCAACCAAACAACATTAAAGAAAAAAAAAGAACCTACCTTATTCCAATTCCGTTCTTGGTGAGACATTAATAAGCTTTGGATAACTCAATTATTTAGCTCAGATACCTGTGTGTTACTATAAACACTGGTATTTCAGCAGGTTGGCTTTTGGATGAGTGGATGGCCTTTGGGCGGCTATTAGAGAACTGATGCATTGGAGTCCAGTAAAATAAATGAGCCGCATCAGTTCACTTGCAGTCAGCAATTATTAGAGTGCAAGTCCCTGAAGGTGGACTTCTCCATGCTTATATGCTGTGTCGGGTGGAAGAGGTAGATCAGCAAGTAATGTAAACCCCTATCATGTTGGTCTTTAAGAGAAGTATAAATGTGGGAGCTACTGAGATGCAGTGGAGAGTCTCTGCTGGTTGTGGGGGAGAAGGGAACATCCTATGGAGAGGTGGTGTTTTTTTGTTTCTTTTCCATTATAGTTTATTACAAGATATTGAATCTAGTTCCTTGGGCGGTATAGTAGGTCCGTGTTGTTTATCTATTTTGTATATAGTAATTTGTATCTGCTAATCCCAAACTCCTAATTTATCACTCCCTCATCCCTTTCCCCTTTGGTAACCATAAATTTGTTTGCTATGTCTGTGAGTCTGTTTTGTAAATAAGTTCATTTGTATCATTTTTTAAGATTCTATATATAAGTGATATCATATGATATTTGTCTTTCTCTGTCTGACTTACTTCACTTAGTATGATAATCTCTAGGTCCATCCATGTTGCTGCAAATGGCATTATGCCATTCTTTTATGGTTGAGTAGTCTTCCATTGTATATATCCATACCACATCTTCCTTATCCATTCATCTGTCGATGGACATTTAGGTTGCTTCTTTGTCTTGGCTATTGTAAATAATGCTGTTATGAACATTGGGGTGTGTGTATCTTTTCGAATTAGAGTTTTCTCCAAATATATGCCCTGGAGTGGGAATGCTGGATCATATGGTAACTCTCGTTTTTTAAGGAACCTCCATTCTGTTTTCCGTAGTGGCTGCACCAACTTACATTCCCACCAACAGTGCAAGAGGGTTCCCTTTTCTCCACACCCAGAGAGGTGGCATTTTTAATTGATCTCAAGACATGGGTTTTGTCAAGTGTGTGGGCAGCATTTAGACCAGGTGAACAGCATGAGGAAAAGTCAAAGGGCAGGAAAATGCAGGAACAGTTATGCAGTGTGGCTGGAATACAGAACTTATACATGGGGCAGCAGGGGCCATATGGGAAAAAATACAGTGTGGTTACCTCATGGGGAGCTTTGAACTTTGGCCTGAGCTATATGTACTTACTGTACTAACTCCTCAAAGGTATCTGGAGGCAGCTCCCAGGATATTACTTATTCTCAGAAGAGAATTTCAGACAACTTGACTTAAAACATTTTATTCGTGTGTTATTTCTTCACTGTCAGAAGGATCAGAATTTCCCTTCCTGTTTTCCTTCTGGGATTTTTTTGGGCGTATTGTCCTAGTCAGAGAAAAGCACACATGACACACATACAGGCTGTTCTCTCTTTGTACATTTCCAGCCTTCCTTGAAACAGTCATCTTGAGAACTGTCAAATTATCCAGCTATAATCTAATTGGTGGTGGTGACTGCTTAGTCCCTTTGCACCAAAGAACTTGTATCTAGCAAGCTTCTCTCTTTCAAACATTTGTTAGTTCATTAAAGATGTTATGTTAGAGGTATACTATGATGATGCATCTGAGAAGCAAATGAAAGACCAGGACAAAAGACAAGTTGAATAGTCAAAGATGAGCTACAACCATCAGGGAAAGATAACTATAGCACCTGATTTTGATTGAATAAGTGGTGATCACATTGATTTTGAAGTTGTTGCCAATCTCCTTAAACATTTTTCATGGATGGAATAAATGAAAGTTATGAAGCATTGATGTAAAAATAATTTTGGGGGGGGGGTCTCTTTTCCTTCCTTCTGTCCTAAGGATCTTCCTTCCCATCTCCCTCTCACGCTCCCTCTCCAGTCTTTTCTTACTGAGCAACTTCCTTGACAGATTGACGTTTGATTGTAAAGGTATACCTGGATGTAATACAGGTGGTTGTCATGGGTGCAGTCTTTTGCTGCAAGGAGTTGGATAGGCCGTCCACTGCCGCCCGCCTCCACAACAAAGCTGTGGCAGAAAGGAACACGGCAGGGTCCATTAGGAAACCTTAAGACACCTTGTCTTCATGATCATCTTCTCAGTCACTTTGTTCAGAGGCTTCCCCAAGGTAATTTTTAGTAAGCATGTACCCATTAGTGAATAATAGAGAATTCATTCACTCATTCATTCATCAAACATGGACTGTCTTTAATGCTAATAGTACAGTTAATGGAATTATTATCTTTCTTTATTTTTCTTTTGCATGTTAAAACTGAAGCAGTTTCTGTTTTGTTTTAAAAATTGTAGATGTTTAAAAATGGTCATAATTCTTACATTAGTGCATATTTTTTCTCAGCAGTTTTACTGCTTTATGTACCAACAGGAAAGGGAAAGGATGGAAAAAGCTAAATATCAAAAAAACCCCTACAAAAACCTAAATATCATGATAAAATAGAAAATCTTGGTGTAATATTTTTAACTTTTAAAATATTTTCAAGACTTAACCTCTTTAAAAATGAGTTTTTAAAATGAATTCATCATAAATAGTTCTCACAGTGCTCTAAGAAAGAAATAATAAAGAGGGAAACTGGAAATAGTTTAAGGTACTTAAAGCATTGGGAAATAAATTCCAGACTTTGAAAGGGAAGTCCACAGGCTATACCAGCCCTTTTACTCTTCCTGACACTTATACTTTCTCCTAGAGGAAGGAAAGGTTAAAAAGTGGGTCTCATTTTTATTTCTCTGCCTTGTGTTTTGGGGAGTGAAATGGTTTCTCTTTTTGAGAGATAAGGGTAACCACAGTTTTAAAAACTGGCTACCCCTTGGATGCATGCGGTCTTGCAAATCCTGTAGCAACTGAAACATCTCCAGATAGATGTAAAAATTAATTAATGCCTTACTACCATGTAGGGAATGTGGGCACATGTGGATAAAGCTGACTAAATCCCACAGAGTTTGTGCAGCTCGCCTATTAAACCTCAAATAAATGTAAGAGGAGTGAAAGCCAAGGCCTGTTTTCTGTTGTTTTCCTACCCAGCTGGTTATTTATAAAAGTTGGACCTGTTTGTTTTTCGGCTCTAAGTGTCCCCTGTCCAGGGAGCCTGAGTCATTCCTGGTCGTGGAGTGGACTCCGGGGCACAGGACGCTGTGCAGGATCTGGGTCGCTGGGACTGACAACCGGATCAGCTGCCCTTGCACGGGAGGCTCCGGAGGCCCCTGGGCCCTGGTGACAAGGCCCAGCACCTCCGTGTCTCCGTGACCTCTACCAGTGAAGTGCCGGCCTCGCTCACTGATACCATTCGCAGGAACCTGAATGACTGGTTAGTCTGGTCAGAAGAAAATAGCACTGACATCATGTGATTCTGGCAAAGTAAACCACATTGGAACTTGGCCTTTGAATACCCAAGGGTCTGGCAGCAATCTCAGGGGTTGGCTGGGAGCCCCATTGAGTTCACTAGTAATCAGTTGACTGCTGAGCTGGACAAGCTGCCCTAGTTTTCCTGACAAGCTCTGTCTAAAAGAATGATGGGCAGTCTGCCATTAGGAGTTTTGAGCAGAGTTGCTAAAGATTAACTCTTTAGCTGCTGTCCATATATCATGGCAAGCAATTAGGTACAACTTTGGAGGGAAGGTTCCAATTCCTCATTCAGTTCTTGCACACAGAATTCCTGTCTTGCACAACAAACACCTATAGGCAAGGAGGAGCTCTGTAAAGCCCTTTAGGTGTATGTTTCAAAGGAATGCCAAGTGGATGAGTTTTCCTTGAAGTTTCTAGTTTGTTCTTTTTAAACAAAATTCCATCATTTTTAATTATGCAGAAAGTCAGATTTGCATCTCAGCCATCCCTTGGGAATAGATATTACCTAAGAGAAGCCTTTGAAAAACTATGAACATTTAATGTTTATTTAGTATGATCGATGTATCCATGCATGTTCTTTCCAATAAAACTTGATAATTCAGAGTATTCTAGAAGAAAGGAAGTATTTGCAGTCAGTGTGTCCTAGTCCAAAGAGACCCCTTTTTGGGGATAAACCTGACTTCTCAAGGTGCTTATCTGCTTATCTTTCTCTGGGAAAGGTGATGCGTTAGTATCTTTTATTCCTTTTCTCACAAAGGTAAATTAAAATACAATTGATAGAGTTAAACAGGTTGATCAAATAATTCTATATGTTGTTCTCCCAGTGATGAATTTGGTATGTTTAATCTTGCTTTATACTGGTATTTTCCCTAAGGCACACTGTCTTCTGCAGATACTGTGACGGTCTCTCTTAGCCACCAAAGTTCTGTGACGGGACTTCAATACTCCCTTATATAGTCAGATGGCAGCAGTGGTGGCCCCATCGTGGGAGTGCAGTTCCAGTGATATATTGTGTGTCTTGGTCCACATTTGGGAGTTTTAATGGCAAAAGCTGAGGTTCTGGACTTCTTTCTTCCTCTTGGGTCCAGGCTTTCATTCTGACTCCACTCTGATCTTTTCTTCCGAAAAGCCACACTTGAGGAATGGTACAATGCCTCTCTCACGTTGAGGAGGTTTGTGACATTAGCCACCTGGGGACATTATTGTCCATCAGAGAATTTATATAAAGGGAACAGAAAGCTAATATATGCTCAGATATTGTTTAATGAACTCTTCCTGGCCCCCACACCTCTTGTCTCCCTTCCCCCAGCACAATAACGCTCCATAGGCCATAGCCTCAAAAGAACCCTCCTCCACGGCAGAGCTAAACATTGAGAGTGATAACCTCTCAGGTGCATAGTTAACGGAACATTTTAGTGAGTTTTTGATTTGGCTTGTCACCCTAAGACTTATCAAGAGAAGATGAAAGCGATTCAGGGGTTTTGAATAAGGGTTTACAGATAGGTGACACCTTTGAGTGCGTTTGTTCCTACCGGGTGTGGTTTGGGGGGGTGAGCCAGTGGAAATACCCACAAGACTTTGACATTCCTGATGCTATTCCTTCATGGTCCAGGGATGCGTCTGTCCAGCCCTTTGCGTGGGGACAGAATCACCACTGTTGCCAGGCCCTCATTTACCCCAAGAATGGACTTGGGGGTGGTGAAGGAGTGGTCCAGAGATGTAGGTTACCCTTCCTCCTTCCTTTCTTCTCCCACCTGCCTCTCTTTTCCCTCTCCTTTGTTTTTTAAATATTACTTACCTTAGCATCTGCTTTCACCAGGCAATACACAGTGAAGAGCAAAGCAGTGCTTGCCCAGCACTCAGGGAGTTGCTAGTCTAGTGGGAGACAAAGATGTCTCTAATCAGATGCTCACAAAACGAAACACAGAATGAAGAATTACGGTCAGTAGTTTGATGGAGAGGCAAATGATGACAGAATGACATAAAGCAAGAGGATCTTATTGTATACCAGTGAAATTTCTGGGTAATACCATTTCTTGGTAATACTTAAGAAAATCAAGAAGTTAGATCTGAGGTTGAATCTCAGCTCCACAACTTACTATTTCAACTTGATCAGTAGACTTAAGCTCTTTGAGTCTTAAATTTCCTTATCAGTAAAGTGAGGATAATAATATCTACTCCCCAGAGTAGATATTATACGTGATTGGAAATACTAACTTTGAAACATTTGGTTGACACAGTGAGAATTTAACAAAATTATCTGTTATTATTAATGCTATAGTTCAGTGAACTAAATTAAAGATATCCTATGGGTTTTTTCCCCTGTCATTAAAATGCCACTGACAGCCTAGTTTAGTGCATACCCATGGTTTCCAGAACCTGTCTACTGAAACGTTATGAGAAGTTAACCAATGTCTCAGGCTGTCTTGACACTAACATGGACATTCCCGTAGTTTCATCCACTAATTTAACTTAACATTTTTAGGTATGTAATAACCCATTGACATTCCCTGAAAAATGCTGCCTGTAGCTTTGTCTCTCTTTCCTAACTTTTCTCTCTGTTTACTTCCAGGGGTCCTTTTGGTCACTGAAAAGTGTCAGATTCTTGCTGGCGTTCAGGTTGTATATTAACTGTAAGTGTCAGGAACTGAAGTCGTACAGGCTGAAGCGAGAAAGGGAATTTACTGCCTGATGTTAACTGAAAAGTTCAGTGCATCCTCAGGTGTAGCTTGATTCAAGTCCTCTGAAGATGTAACAAGGAAGGTTCTCTGACTCCCTTCCGACGCTCTTGTCTTGGTTACCTTGCTTCTTGGGCAGGCTCCCCCTTCATGGTGGAGAGCTGCACGTTTACCTTCCATCAGCCGAGCGCCTCCAGTGGGAAGGAAAGTGATCCCTTCTCAACAGTTCCAGCAAAAGTTCCTGGGCTGGCTCTCATCCAGCCCCCTGAGCCAGTCACTGAATTGGTACAGCATTGTCATTGGCAAGGCCCACTCGCCTGCCTGCTCTGGGAGCTAGGGGGATGAAGACAGGACACCTAAGGGACATGATCACAGACCGGGGGTGGGTGAGTGGCCCCCGGAGGAAAATTATTCATATTACTACCAGGAAGTCGTAAATGGTGTACAGTCAACACCCAAACCAAACAAACAAATAGGCAGAAATCCCACTATAGATAAGAAGAGGTAAATCACCTATTCTTGCTTTCAGTTTAGGTGGGAGTGAAATTGTTGATGAGGTGACATCGAGGCTTGGTACCAGCTAAGTATTGTCTTGACTCTATGTCAGGCAGTGGGCTATATCTTTCTGTATCTTACTTCTGATATTCACGATAACCCTACGAGGTAAGTATTAAAATCCCCCTTTAATAAACTAGGAAACTGACATCTAGTGAGATTGTATAACTGGTTTGAAGCTAAACAGCTAGTCAGTGGTGGAGGCAGGCTTCAGCCCCCAGCTTTCCTACTCCAAAGCCCATGCTTTGGAGACATCAGATCCCCGATTGTCGTGTTGCCCTGCAACAGTGCCCAGGCCGTGTCAGGTAGCCCTCCAGGCCTGAGGCAGTGCAGAGCCGTGCCACTTATGCCTAGATTACTGGCACATTTTTCTGTGGACGTAGAGTAGGCTTCTCTTCCAGGGCAAGGTTTTGAAAGCCAGGACTTTAGAATTCTGTTCCAGTATGGGCACCGGCTCTCACTGGATTATTGGATGACTCATGGAAGGCCTCACACCCTTAGTCTCCTCTGTCTGTAAATTGGTGACAAAACTGTTACTGTTGGAAGATTAATTGGTCTGCTTGAAAAGTTATATATACTGAGCATCACACCAGACATTTGAAAAATCAGTCCCACCATTTAATCCTGGATTGTTCAAGTTCTTTTGACTAGGGTATGTGTCTTAGGTCCTGCTGCCATAACAAAATACCAGAGCTTGAGTGGCTTAAACAACAGATACTTATTTTCTCACAGTCCTGGAGACTGGAAGTCAGAGATCAGGGTGCCTGTATGGTCGGGTTCTGGTGAGAGCTCCCTGCCTGGCTTGCAGGTGGCCGCCTGCTTGCTGTGTCCTCGTGTGTCAGAGGGTGAGAGATAGCTCTCTAGGGTCTCCTCTTAAAAGAACACTAATACTGTCATATCAGGGCCCCACCCATATGATGCCATTTAACCTTAATTACCTCCATAAAGGCCCTGTCTTGATATATAGCCACATCAGAGTTTAGGGCTTTAACATATGAATTTGGGGGAGACCCAGTTCAGTCCACGGCAGTAGGATATTAGTGCTTTTATATGAACCACACGTCTGCATTGCTATGTCCCTCTAACCCTTTACATCTGCTAACGGCACTGAATAAGAGGGCTTGGTATGGGATATTTCCTTGTTTTTTTTGGCCACACCGTGCAGCATGCAGGGCCCCCCTACAGTGGAAGCATGGAGTCTTAACCACTGGACTGCCAGGGAAGTCCCTAGGGTATTTCCTGGTACTTATTTATTAATTTTGGGCAAAGTGATTTTCAGTTACTCATTGAAGTTCCCAGTTAGAGCAACAGATTTTAGAAAATGATGTGACAAACATGTGGGTATTCACTCTACAAATCCAGATGTGAGGTGTATAGAAATAGAGGTATTAACAAAGCGTCTGAAAACTCAGAGGAAGAAATAATCCAGGGTCAGCTGGGCAGGGAAGGCTTCAGAAAAGTGAATCTTGGTATCACAGGATAAATGGGATTTCACAAGATATAGGGCAGACAGGCCTATCTGATGGCTGGGACACAGTCCTATATGATAGAACTTGCTGTACCCAAGGAAGGGGGTATGGAGACCAGTGGAAGCTGTTTCCCAGCTAATTGAATCAGAATTTGGAGTCCCTCAGTCACCTGCCCATCTGGATTTTATTCTAGAGTGGAAAGCCCTGGAAGGCCTTATGGAAAAGGGGAAGTATCATAGTTAGACCTGGGCTTTGGCCAGGCACAGTTTTAAAATATACAGTTTGATTTGGAGGCTAGAGAGACTAAAGTTGGAGGTCTAGCACATGCTGTTCCTGCCACGTAGAATGCCTTTCCCTCTCTTTGTGTACCCACCAAACTCCCATTCACCCTCAAAACATTGTTCTGGAGCTGTGTCCACGCTAAAGGTGTTCCTGACCTGTCCAAATAGAATAGTCTCTCCCTCTTGTGCCCTCCTTCTATAGTTTACGTGGGTCTATTATTGCTTGTATAACATCATAGTATAATTATGTGTTTACAGATCTCTCCCACTACTTGACACAAAGAACCTTGACAAAAGGGCTTGTACGGTTTTTTTTTCCTGTTTTGTTTTGTTCTGTTCTATTTTGCATTCAGAGTGGACAGTGCTTGGCACATCGTTGGTGATCTATTTCATATTTGTTGAACATAACAACCAAGCTGCACTAGGGCTACTGTGAAAATCAGGAGAGAAGCAAGGACATGGAAGAGGCTGCATTGGTAGGACTAGAAAGGGGGGACACGCTATGGGTATAGGAAGAGGAATTGGGGATGACTCTGAGGTTTCTAACTTGGTCATCTTGGTAAATGTCAGTTCCCTCAACAGAGACAAGGAGCATGAAAGATGCAAAATTTGGAGATGAGAGAATGAGTTTGGTTTTCTGGTTACTTAGGAAACATTCCAAGTGGTGATGTCTGGTAGACAAATGAAAATACAGCTTTGTTGTTATCTCAGACCTTTGAAGCCAAGGGTTTGATTGCCACTGCAGAGGGTGAGAAAGTGGGCCAAGGATGTAGCTTTGGGGAATGCTGACTTTTAAGGAAATGGTAGAAGCACTGGGATTAACAAAGGAGAATGGAAGTAGAAGTCCCAGAAGTAGGAGGAGAATCAGGACAGCTCAATGTCATAGAATCAGAGATGAGAGAAGGGGCACATGTTAGACCTGTCTCGCCAGTGAGTTTTATCATGAATTCTTTAATAGTAAGAAGAACAATAGTAGCAAGAATAATAATAACAGTACTTACTGTTTTCTCAGTGCTTGCTATGTTCCAGGTATTTTGCTAAATGCTTTTCCTGCATCTCATTTAATTCAAACCTTAAGCCTGTTATCCTTAAGCAGACTTGCAAATTCAAACTGAGAGGTTGGATAATTTATCCAAGGCCGAACAGCTGAGCATTGGACCTGGGCATGCTTTGCGAACTTACAAATACTGCAGAGCATACTAAGCAGTTATTTGATTTTACTTTTTGGAGGGAGGAATTCTGCGGGATAGTATAGAGATTAAGGTTTTTTGCAAAACTTAACTGTATATGGAATCTAAGAAAAAAAAGGTCATGAAGAACCTAGGGGCAAGACGGGAATAAAGACACAGCTTACTAGAGAATGGACTTGAGGATATGGGGAGGGGGAAGGGGAAGCTGTGACAAAGTGTGAGAGTGGTATGGACATATATACACTACCAAAAGTAAAATAGATAGCTAGTGGGAAGCAGCCGCATGGCACAGGGAGATCAGCTAGGTGTTTTGTGACCACCTAGGGAGGGAGACGCAAGAGGGAAGAGATATGGGAACATATGTATATGTATAACTGATTCACTTTGTTGTAAAGCAGAAACTAACACACCATTGTAAAGGAATTATACTCCAATAAAGATGTTAAAAAAAAAACAAAAACAAACAAAGAAACAAACTTAACTGTAGTCATCCCCGTTAACTCAAAAGACATGTAATTCTTTCTCTCTTACTTGGGTGAGAGGATAAGTGGATGATTTACATTTTTTTGAACTTCTATCATTTAAATCAGCTGATTGAAAATATATCCATCCAACTGCACTAGTATATGGTATATATATATATATATATATATATGTATACACACACACACATACACATATATGTCCACACACACGTACATATTTTGAAGTATAGTTGATTTACAATGTTGTGTTAGTTTCAGGTGTACAATGAAGTGATGCAGTTATACATATGTGGTATATATTTTAACTTTGTTTTCTGTTGTAAGGTCATTTAAAAATAACCCTTTTCTACCATTTCCCCTACAACCTGACTTTTTATATAGTAAAGGGCATTGTTTAATTGGAAAGAGAAACCTGGATATTTTTAACAGTTATGTGGTTTAGTGATTTCATGTAGCGTTGTATGCTTAAGACACGTACACAATAGTAATTCCTGAAAATATTGGCTCATAATTGCTGCACTCTTATTGATGTATTTTCATATATAATTCAGGAAAGAAAAATTATTGCATGTGATAGATTAGTATTACCACATAAAAGTACTGATTCGTGTATCCTATTTTAGTGCATTGCTAGTTCTCAAGAGATATCTATACAGTACTTTCTAAGAAACCAGACAGTTTAATTTTGCTATTGGTGTCAGGTTAAAGCATTGGTGTATGTTTGCAGCTGTAGCTGTGGCTTCATCTGGTCCTTGTGCAGGACACCTTTGAGCAGCAAGGATTCTGTTCTGGGCTCACCCAGACAATTACTCTCACCCGAGCCTTAGCACTTGTGGTTTCCTGGCCTTTGAGTGGGTGAGTATCTCCAGCTTTCAGGCCATCTGAGGTGAGGTTGAGATTTCTCAGAAAGAACTGTTAAAAGGAGTATGGTAAGGGAAATGAAGGACAATACGATACCATATAAAGAAATGGATGAATACAAGTTTGTTCATTTGTTTGACTTTTGAACCTTAATTAGGTGAATCTAACCATAGATTGATTTTCTGGCTGCACTTGAAGACTCATTTATGTCCAGTTTATCTTCCCTCAAAAAAAAAAAAAAAGCAACAAAAGGAAAGCCTACCCTTAATCTAGATCCTGGAAGGGGTCAGGAATTGGGGTAGAGAAGGAAGGTCAAGACAGCTGTGATTGCTGTTTTTTATCCACCTGGTGGCTTCTCTTTCTGAGTTACATTTGTTTTGGAGTTACATGCCAGATTCTGCACGTTCAAGCACCTTATAATGCAGAATATGATCTTTTTTAAAAAGGTAAGGTAAATCGTTTCTACTGCTCTTTCCAATCGTTGGCTATCCTCACTCTGTTAGAAGTCAGAAAACCGCTTGGAATTTTCATCACGTGATTGGTTTTCATAGTTTCTGTGTCTATAGAGAGAGAAAGAATGAGATTTAAGTTTTTAAACTGTAGACTTGATGACTAAAATATTCGCAAACTTGGTTAAATCCGCGATCTCTTTATGTAAGTACTGGATTTCTTTCAAGGTGCTGTCTTCTTACCAACATACTGTGCAAATAACTGCAGTTTAATATAGAGATAACTTGATGTGGTTAGATTTGGTAGACCCTCTTATCTTTCCAACATGCATCGTTTATTTAAAATGCATAGGCATATGTTCAGAACAAAGTTATTTTCAGTGCATATATATTCATTAGCCTGTGTGTGAGAGAACATTTCAAATAACAACCATCTTGATATTTGGTTCTCTTTCAAAACTTTCTTCCCTCTCCACCTTGGTTTAATTGAACCCTAGGCCTGAACTCGTGAACGCATTCCCATGGAGCCAGGGTACATTCGAACGTCTCGGACTGATACAAAATTGCTTTGTTGATCATATACCCATGCATGATAAGATATGCATAAGAAGAAATCTGGTACAGAAGTATAAATAATACTTATCTTTAAGCCAGCATCTGTCATCTGCTTCAGCAGACAGTACTTGCTTTCTTCCTAGCACAAAAAGGGCTGAAAGATTTATGGAGCAGCTTTGTTTGTGCTCCATGATGCTTAATCAATTTTTATTAAATTCTAAATTAAAACTTGGCTTTCACTACATCTCTGACGTATAGCACAAGGGGAGAGATCATGGTGCCCTGAAAAGGTTAGGCGTGGGTGATCTGAATCCTCGATCTATTTCTTCCTGCAGGACTTTTCTTAATAACTTTTCTAAGTCTGACCAAATCCTTGTAGGCTTGAGTAGGAAAAGATAAATACAACACAAACTTTAGACTCTTAAGACTTCTAGAGAGAGGGGGGATTTGGAGTTTGTTTTTAATACTCTCATGCATGTTCTAATATCTGAGAAAAGAACACATAAATTATTTCAGTGTGCAGGTAATGTGCTTACTTTGCATTTAGAATGGTTTGATAAGTGGAGACTCACTAGTTACGCTTACAGAGAATTCTTAAAGTTTTTGGTAATCGAGGCTTAACATGTTAAGCATCTGATGGAGACCTGGGCTTTGCAGCCTTTTTCGGCCTAGTTTACCTTGTAAGTTCTACATTTGCAATTTTCTGGTCTTTTCATACAGATGCTTTTTGTTGAATATCAGCATATGGTAGGAGGCCCACTCAGAGAAGCCAGTTTATAAATGACCATCTTATTATCTCTGTAACCTTATGTATATAGGAAACCTTGATTCGTGAGTCAAATTGAATTTTTCTTTTTCAGGTGAAAGTCAAAAAAATTACACCTGTGATTGGTTTTCTTAGATTCTGTATCTGTAAGGAGAGGAAGAATGAGATTTAATTAAAAATACAGTTTTCTGTTAAATACTGAAATTTCTGGTTGTGAATTTGCTTTTTCTTACATCTGGTATATACCAGACTAACCTGTACATATTATTCCTTTGGAAACATATTTGTGAGCCCTGATCCAAAAGTAGTTTATGTATCTACATTTCAAAGTATAAAGTTTCTTGAAGAGAAGGGGGTAGGGGTGGACAACCATGAAATTTGTTAATTATTGTGTATTTTCTAGGAAATATGGCAAGCTGTAAACTTAAGATCAGAATATCTGTGTTTTTGAATTATTTAATATGCTAGGAGAACAGTGAATTAAAGAAAAATTTGGAAGCCAGTCCTACCATGCCCAAAGAATATTAATAGTGCATGCAGCTCTTCCTCTCCCATCACTTATCTTTTCATTGCCACATTTGTACTTTTGTCTTATACATTGCCATGTTTTTTGTTATAAATGCCAAGTGTAGATGTAGATGCCCACATTGACATATTCTGTTTATCTACTTACTACCTAAGTCTTGACATTTCCCTAGCCTTGGTATTGCCTGGTACGCCATGCATATATAGCTAGGGTTGCAGTCTTTGATGATCTGGAATTATTCAAAAGCTCTGCCTGGAATGGTTAAATGGAAGGTTACTTCTGAATATATTTGCTCCTCACTTGCCTAAAATATATTTGGTGCCTGAGTGTATTCTTACCATATGCCTTCTTTCTCAGCTGCTGTGATTCAGAAAGACCCTTTGGAATTACTGTGAGAGTAGGGAAGAAACCCTGGATTACCAAAAATTAAGACAGCCCAGCTCAACTCGATATGCAAATTAGCTTTGAGGATGCAGTGTAGTTGGTCCTGGCTTCCTAACCTTAGAACTGCATCTTACACAGTCACTTGCCAGTGCTACCACATTGTGATACTTAGAGCCTGTATAGCTAGAGAGGTTGTCTGCTTTCTGTGTTTCTGTGGAGTAATTTTGAGTAGATGAACTGAGGCGTGGGAGAGATTGCCAAATGAGGTAGTGATGATGGCTAAAGAGACTTGGACTTAGGGAGTGCTTTCTGGCAGAAGTTCAGCTCAGACAGTATCGTGTTTTTGACCATGGTACTTTAGACACTCTGCCAAGTGTTTGTAACGAGATAGGGCTGTTACTATACTTTGCTTTTAACTTTACTTTTGCATACAGTACGCCATTCTTGTTTTATAAACTGTGTCGCATACTTTTTGTACCTCTATAAACAAGTGAAGCTGTTGAGTTTTTGGATAAAGTTTGAAGCAGTCTTGTGTTGCTTCCTCTTTGCTTTATGCTCCAAGTTGAGAGCTGAATAGTGAGATCTTTTTTCACACCACTTATAATGCGATGCACATTTTGAAGGCAATTTAAATTCTTTTGGCTCCCCAGCCATATGCTTCAAAATGGAAGCATTATACATGTATGGATAGGGGAATAGGTAGGAAATTGGAGTGTAAAGATATATGGCTGGGTATGTAGTAGGGTAATACTATCCAGAGAGAGAGAGAGGAAGAGAGAGAGAGAGAGAGAGAGAAGGGAGGGGGGCATGTTTCACTCTCTAGGAATTTTTCCAAACTTTAGGCCCAATTTTGCTGAAGCAAATAATATTACACAAGAAGTTTAAAATGTTTCCACAGGCTATACAAGAACCTTTATCCATGTAATTTATATGTCTAATGAGATTTTGGAACTTTACCGGTGTATTATTTGAGAAATTGGCAATGTAGTCAAGAGGAATGAACTTTAAGGTATAATTTTTAATGGAAGGATTCCTTTTTTTCTTTTTGGGGGGGATTTTATTTTTCTCCATTCTCACCTTTGCCCCTCAGTTTTTCTCAGTTTATTTCCACATTGGAAAAGTGAACTGTAGTATTCTCCTTAACACAGAAACCCTTTCACTCTGTCTCTCTGGAGACTCTTTTTATTGTTTTCATAATCCATTCTGCCTGAGTAGAAAACACCAGATTTCTCCAATGTTATGAAAATAATTTTTACTTTGCTTAGATGGAAATATCCTGTTTCTGAACTTTCTCGGTATAATCATGTAAGTTTCTTGTGGTTACGTCACATTGATCACAAGGATATTGTTATAAATTAATTCGGCTGCTCTGTGGATTGATATGCTTATAATATATTCATGTTAGACCAGGGGTCCCTTTCTCATTCTCATTTAAACCTTGCTTCCTCATCTTATTTCCTTTCCTTTTCCATCATAGATCATAAGTGACTTCTAATATTAGATCAGATACAGTACATAGTTCCTTCTATAACTTTCGTCAGAAATGGGAGTGCTGTGTCAATCCAGGTGTTACTATAATATACCTTTTCCTGAAGAAAATAGCCTGTAGGTTAAGTATACCTCTGAAGCTTTTTTTATTTAGAATAATATTCCTAAAATACACACACACACACACACACACACACACACACACACACTGTTTTCTCCTTTGCTTACTTTACACTTACAATCTATATATTGTTTTCTTTGCGACTGTTCTATAAAAAATAGTTTTCAAAGTTAAATTACTGTTCTAACATTTTGAAAGTAAAATACCACAAATCTTTTGGGTTAAATCATGGGGAATCATTTTGTTCTTTACAACAGATTTCTTAATTTTCATTTCTTAGATCCCTATGTCATGGGATACATTATTGGCCACTTTTATAGAATACAAATTTCTTTTAAACTTCATGGTCTAACATAACAGCCTTTAAATAATTACCATGTGGTGTACTTTCACCATCAGTTGACTTTATGTTGTTTAGGAAACACATGGGAGAGCTGGGAATTAGGAAACAAAAGAGAGAGAGAAAGAAAAAAACAAGAAGGACCTGAATTTCGGTCATTCATTCATTTATTTTTGAGAAGGGGTGGAAAAGCCCACAGATTCGTATCTCAGTAGGGTGAAGTTGTGTTACTGTTTATCTGCACCTTTTTCCCCCTGTGGCAAGAGACGTGAAGAATAGACACTCACTCCCAAAGACACCAAGTTCCAAAGCACTGACTCATGAGCCCACAATGAAATCCTAGGATGCAGCCATTTCCTACCTTTGTTTGGAAATGAACTGATTGGACCAGGCGGATGTAAGCCCTCAGCTGCAGAGCTTTACAGAAGGAAATGCTTTGGGTCTCTCTTAGGTACTGGATGCTGTTGAGCCACTTCTTTGTATTTGATGGGATCAGCCAGCGTGAAAATGTTTCCTAGCATGTAAAAAATTCAGACCGGGGCCATTCTGTGTGTTTGTGCTTATATAGTCTCCACCTGATGGCAGAGAGAAGCATCCCCCTCCTTTTCATGCAGTGCATTTTAATTACGAGTTTATGTATCAAACTCATCACCCTGGTTCTTTCTCTCTAGCTTAGTCTCACTTGTTTGCAGTCTCCCCATCTCTTGGTGACTTCCTGGGGCTGTAAGCCCTGGCCCCTGCCTCCCTCTCCTGCCCAGGTCACACTCCCCCTGCTCTCTTAGCATCCGCAGCGCTGGCCTTCTCGCCACTCCTCCAGCACTTTGCTCTCCCTGTTCTTGCTGCTGGGTAAGCCTTTCTCCCCAGATCATTGCAGGGCTTGTCCCCTCACCTCATTCAGAGGTATGCTCAGAGAGGCCTTCTCCCACCACTCCATCCATTGCTCCCTCCTCCGAGCCTCTTTTCCCTTACTCTGCTTGACTGTTCACCCTATAGCTCCCTGGCATAGTTTATATTCACCTGTTTCCTGGTTTACTCCTTCTCACCCCCACCAGCTGTTAGCCTCATGTGGGTTGGAACTTCGATCATTTAGCACTCTTTTGCCTGGGCCTAGAACATAATAGAACATAGGTATAGTACCTAGCACAATGCAGAACCTGGCAGATTCACAATAATGCCTGTTGAATAAACAACGTAGACCTGCTAGAGGTGGCGCTTACCTCTTCTACTGGGCCGTTTGACAAGTTATATAGCTTCTGGGTGCCTTGGCTTTCCCATTGGGTGAGTGGGGACAACATTTTGCGTACCTCAGAGGCATCATGGGAAGTTGAAGAATGGTAAGTGAGCTTTAATCATGAGGAATAAAAGATCAAACCTGAATTTTCTTTTATGAAACGGAGCTCTGAAATAATGAAAAGGGTCTGTGCCCGATGGGCAGGGATATATCTTAGATACTCAGGATTTTCCGTGTATGTGCTGTTCCTGGACACTTTTTCGGTGATATTGCTTGTAATGAGCCTCTGAGGATAGACGAGGAGAGAGCTAAGGATAAGCTTAAGGATAAACTTAAATTTGAAGGATAATTTGGCGGCTGTAGTAAAGCAAACGAATGAGATAAATGAAAGAAGTTGGCTCTAAAGAGAGCATTTGAAATTCTAGCTTATTGTCATATTTACCACCTTCAATTCTCAGACCTGATAGTTTTCAGTCAGTAGCCTTTCTGGGATTTTCTGAAGTGTGATTTTACCTTGAATGTATCAGAGCTGGAAATAATTGTTTATGTTTATGCAGTTCATAATTTTGCAGTTTAGTTTGTGTGGGTTAGTGGCCCTACTGTTCAACTGGATGGCAAATCTGTGCTAGGAGGATACCATATGTACAAGTATTTTCTTAAATAATGTTGGCGTTTGCCACTGGTGTTAGGGGAAGAAGGGAAAAAAATGAGAGTAATTCTGGAAGCCCTCCAGTAAGGGGTTAGGAAAGAACTTAGGGACAAATGCTCCTACTTGGAACACAACACCAAATAGTGGTTTTTTTGTGTTTTTTTTTTTTTTAAAGAGAAGCCAAAATTAAACACAGTAGAGTTTACTGTTTGCTAATCAGCATGTGTTTACTTTCTCTTCCAAAACTGAAGTTGCCAACCAATACATTTCCTACCCAGTGCTTGAATCTGTCCAAATAAACATGGGAAGTAGTAAAACAATGACACCACATGAAAAATATATCCTCATTCATTAAATAGAATCCAAAAAATTCTCTGGAATTTAATTCTAGCGATGAAGTGAGAATTGTTTGGTCTACTAAGAGAGGATAGTGACTTCCTGCCTCGGTTAATCCAGCCGAGAAGAATGTGTTTTTAAGTTTCCATACAACTCTACATACATTGGCCTAAACCTGGAGAAACATAAATGGACTATTTCATGTAAACCCCTCACCCACATTCCCAGAGGATGAGGGCATTTTGGGTATAACATAGTTTTATGATAATTACGAGCATAAGCAGCTTGTAGAATTCAAATAATCAATTTTAATTTCTGTCTCCCCATCACTAACGATTACTGACAAGGAAGTTCTCAAGATGAAATTATGGAGTCTTCCTCTGGAGACTGCAAACATAAGGAAAAAGAGAAGTTGTAAAGAGATGGTTTTATTTTGTGGTCAGTCAGTTTTGGAAAATAAATTCAAAAGCAGTAGCTACAATCAACAGTACAGAGAACCTTACATTCATAAGGATACCAGTTTACTTTAGCTGTTAGTGAGCAGTTCCATGTAGAAGTGTTATCTGTTATGTATATGTATATCTTTGTGAAGAAGCTTTGTTATAGGGATGCAAGATGGAGGTAGAGTGATTACTACGGTATTACTTTTATGGTTTAAATTTGCGTTTAAAAAATACCCAGGGTAGTCTTCATACTAGAGGCCAGACACCCACGGAGCTGACTCCTGTCTTCTATCAAAACCTGCTTTGGGGAAATTAGTCATTTACTCTTTAATTTGAGTTTAAATAAATGCATTGAGCTTTCAGTAGTAATTACATTGAAAACTCTATGAGTATTGTAGAGTTAAGTAGTTCAAGTTCAAGCCTTGGGGAGAAGTGGTGCAGTCTAGTAGGGACAGGCATTCTTTTTGACAGAACCCTTCCTGCAGAGGTGACTGATTCTTTCTCCTTGGGCAAATAAAGCCAGCCCCTTGATCTTTACTATCAGGCAGGTCCCAGTGATGCTTCCGGTGAGCAGCAAAACAAAAGGTAGTCGGTTCTTTGAAGGTGATTTAGCACCTAATTGTTATTCAACATTATATTTTAAGTCATTCTAGCTATTGCAGTACAACAGTGCTTTTTTTTTAAATAAGAAATTAATTATCTGAACAGATTTACTTCTTGGATTTAGTTTGGTAAATGGCATATAACCAAATAATAGTTTTGAGTAAAACTGACATCACGGCACATGAAAACCCAGAGGGGTCTTTTAGGATGAGATAGCATATGTCAAAGTCATCAACTAACAGCTGTATAAATATTGGTTGTTGCCCTTGTTATCTAATCTAATCATTTACAGATAAGGAACCTGAGGCCTTTGGCACTAAAAGAATCACCTAGGCTAGGTAAGGAGCAGTCCAGAAGAACTGAGTTCCTAAATACAGAACGCATTCTACTCCATCAGGCTGCCTCCCAAGTTTTAAATGGTATCTCATGAACACCAGATCTTTTTTTTTCTTTTTAACTTTTCCGAGCTTGAATGTAAAGAAATAAAATGTAGAGACTTAGTGATTATTTCCTAAAAAACTAGTGTCAACAGCTGCTTTCAACGTTCAGCACATACCTTAGTATATATCAGTCAAGCTGTGTAAGAAAGTTATTTGTTCTGTGTAACTTTCCATCTGACAATCACATATATCGATATGCACATAGATTTACATACCTATATACTTCCTGGTGTTAGAGAATGAATATATTGTACATGGGAGCATTCTGTGTATCCTTTAAATTGAAGAAGAAAGTGGAAAGATTTTAGAATAGTCATAGAGTTCATTCAGCCAGCCACTCAGTAGTAGTATGGATAGTGGAAATGCAAAGATGAAGAAGACTGACACAGTTCTTGGCTTTATGGAAATTAGTACCTCAAGTAACTGTAGGGTATGGGTATAGGGAGACAGTCAATCAAGTTTGATGAAAGTATGGGGAAAGTTATGGTGTTGAAATATAGAATCTTACGGGGACAAAAAAGAGACAGACGCATACACCAGATCAGTGAAGGCGGCCAGAATAAAAGTTAACCAGGGGTGCTTGCTTCGGCAGCACATATACTAAAAAAATAGGAACGATACAGAGAGGATTAGCATTGCCCCTGTGCCAGGATGACATGCAAATTCGTAAAGCATTCC
Source organism: Neophocaena asiaeorientalis asiaeorientalis (assembly GCF_003031525.2). NCBI lineage: Eukaryota > Metazoa > Chordata > Mammalia > Artiodactyla > Phocoenidae > Neophocaena > Neophocaena asiaeorientalis. The sequence continues at coordinate 2,130,675 of NW_020174922.1, read as the reverse complement.
ACATTTTTATGTGACCCAGCAATCCCACTACTGCGCGTATACCCTGAGAAAACCATAATTCAAAAAGAGTCATGTATCACAGTGTTCATTGCAGCACTATTTGCAATAGCCAGGACATGGAAGCAACCTAAGTGTCCATCGACAGACGAATGGATAAAGAAGATGTGGCACATATATTCAAGGGAATATTACTCAGCCATAAAAAGAGACGAAATTGAGTTATTTGTAGTGAGGTGGATGGACCTAGAGACTGTCGTACAGAGTGAAGTAAGTCAGAAAGAGAAAATCAAATACTGTATGCTAACACATATATATGGAATTAAAAAAAAATGGTTCTGAAGAACCTAGGGGCAGGACAGGAATAAAGACACAGACGTAGACAATGAACTTGAGGACACGGGGAGGGGGAAGGGTAAGCTGGGAGGAAGTGAGAGAGTGGCATGGACATATATACACTACCAAACGTAAAATAGATAGCTAGTGGGAAGCAGCCGCATAGCACAGGGAGATCAGCTCGGTGCTTTGTGACCACCTAGAGGGGTGGGATAGGGAGGGCGGGAGGGAGATGCGAGAGGGAAGGGATATGGGGATATATGTATATGTATAGCTGATTCATTCTGTTATAAAGCAGAAACTAACACACCATTGTAAAGGAATTATACTCCAATAAAGATGTTAAAAAAAGAAAAAAAACAAAAGTTAACCGGGGGAAGGGCAGTGGTATTCCAGGAAGAGGAAACAGCATGTATGAAGACTCAGAGAGAGCTCAGGATTGGAAAGAAGGTCAGTAAAGGTAAAGCTTCAATAGGCAAATCTGCAAAAACATTGTTTTAGGAATTCGTCAAAAGAATCAGTCTGCCAGTCTTCCTTATAAGTTTCCATTGGAGGCTCTTACACTATACGTGAAGTTGTTTTTTCTGACATAGTATTTGTTCTTTATATTGATTTTCAAGCATCTAACATTCTCCGTAATGTCCTATTTGAGTAAAATTATCATTATCATCTATAGACATATATTTCTTAAGCTCCTACCAGTTGTGAAGGCCTGTATACTAAGACTGCCGCATCTGAACCCCGATTATAGTAAAGGATTTAAAGTTGAAAGTATTAGGTTGTTCTTGGTCTGTTCAGAGAGACCAAGTGTATATCCTTGAAGCTACTTTTTCCCCTACAATTCTTTGTTTCAGTGATTCCACCTCATTATTCCTATTCTAATTCCCTTGGTTCAGTTTCTTAAAAATGTATTTTGAAATATTTAAGACATACAAAAATAGAAATGTTTCAACAAACTCTTGCATGCATCACCCAGTTTAAGAAATAACATTTTGTTTAAATTTATTTGAATAAGATTTAAAATAATTAAATAAAAAATTTAAATGAATGTATGAATAAAGAAACAAAAATTTAAAAAAAGATTAATAATATCCCTGCATGCCTCTTCTCCCCAGTCTCATTCCTTCTTATCCTGCTACATCAAGCGGTAGCTCCTCTCTTACATGTTGCAGTTAATGGGTTCTTGTTCCCAGTACTTTTATTGCATGTACTTTTCTGGCACGTGCATTTTGTAATGTTTCTGATGCTGAGAACTCTAATCTCTCTGCCATCCAATCTAGAGAGTAATCCTCTGACATTTTACTGCAGGATAATTTCTCCTAGGTTTGACAGTGAGTCAAAAGACTCCAGGCTCCAGTGCTGTGTTTCCAAGGGTTACAGAAGTTCTCTAAGCATCGTTCCTTGACGTATAACATAATAAAAAAGCATTGCCCTTGACTTTTGTTTTGGTAATTATAATCAATAGATGCTTTAGATATGTAAGAAGATGTATACATTTCAGAACAATTTTCCTTTTGAGTATTGGAATGAGTGCTAATGATGACGAAAGTGTCCTCTGCTCATTATTTCGGATCAAAATTGATGGACTCTAATTAAACTGAAATATTTCAGCTCACAGTACTAGTTAATTCTGCCTTGTATATAGGCTCACTTTGCAATATATGCAGTTTGCAAACAGATATTAAAGAATAACAGCAAAAGAGCTGAATGCTGAACCTCAAACCTCTTCATGGTAAATTGTTAAATGTTTTTCATGAAAATTTTGGGGATCACTTTCTGAGAAATCCCTCCACATCTAGAAATTTCAGTTTCCAGTTACCCATGAAGGAATGGAAATGATTTACTTATTATTTGCATTTGGAAAGAGTATTTTAAAGCTATATTTGTGTAGATATCACAATTTCAACATGATTTACTATCTTTAGGGTTAAACCACATGTGTATAAAGGATCTTTTGAAGAGCAGTAGTAATACAGTTAGTTTAGGAAATGCCACAACTTCAGCTTCCTGTTCTTTGCCTTGGCTTTCTTAAAAAGTGAAGACTTTCTGCTCTGTCCTGTCAAGGGCAAATGCAGAAGGAAGGAACCAGAGGCAGGCCTGCCCCCTTGACCTGTCCTGCTGGGCGTGTCAGTTTGCTAGATGAGACCTGGCAGCCCTGGGCTCTGTGTCCGGGGACCCTGCAAGTAGGTGGGGGCATTCCTGACTTCTGTGATCATAGCTCCCTGTAGGTGCAGAAGACAGCACAGCGGCCAATGAATCCATCTAAATATTTAAGTAAAGTAGGACGAATAGTTCAACTCATCTTAGGAACTTGTCAAAATTTAGGATTCTATGAATCATTTACGAGACATAGGAGTATAAGGAGTCTGTTAAATTTCTAATTTGAAAATTTCTAAGGTGATGTCCATCTTAGAAAAGAATATAATACTAAGACTTGATCCCTAGCCCTCTAAGACATTCATTGGACCTCTGGGCTTCCTTCCTTTCACCTGCTAACCTTTGTCTTCCAGTCTTCCTTTTCTCAATTCCCATTATATGGAGTAAATGTGGTGGCTTTTATTTCTTCCTTGCCTTTCCCTGAGCGGGTGAGTGGTGCCAACAGCTGAGTGTCTTCTTCAGAGAGTGTCTAGGACCACTGTGCATTTTGTGTGTTTGGTGGTGGGCAGGCCAGGCACGCACAGAGTTAAGCCCACGGCCGCCCTGTGTTAACTGAGCATTTCTCAGTGTAGCCAGGTCGTAATCCCTAAGCAGATGCTTTAGGGGTCTTGTTATTGTCCAGAAGTGGCTCTTGTATGAGAAAAATGCAGCCATGCAGAAATGGCACACACACTGTTGACTCGCCCACCATGGCTTAAGGTTTTTCCTTTATAACATCCATGAACCCGTTTCATCTCTACCTAGCCAGAGAGAGTGTTGGCGCCTTCCCTATCGCTACACCTTTAACTCGTTAAAAATAAAAAATTAAACAACAACGACAATAAACTAGAATCACATCATAACGTTCCCTACTGATAAGAGGTTCTGGTTTTCCTTGCGTTCTTTTCGGTTTGTCGTTGTTGGCCCAGACCTTGCCCCTTTCTCAGGTCTTTCAGCCGCATCGTGGCCTTTCAAAACTTTTAAGTCCTGTAATACTATATTTTGTGAAGAAGGGAAAAAAATGAGATTTTTTTCTCCTTGCTTTTGTTAACCCATTCTTGTTTTAGGCTCCAACAAAAAGGGTTTTTGTTAACTGGAGCTTAAAATCGGCCAGCTTGCAAAGTATTCTCCCTTTTTATGCAGGGAGGATTAGCTTGGCATGTTATGCAGTTCCCTTGTATGAGCCATTCACGTGTCCTGTCAGAAGGTGTATAATTACTCACTTCACCATCAGCAATCATTCTTAAGTTAAAACCTGTTTTAAACCTCTCATTAATATAAATCATACCGGGAAGGTAGAAAATACACCTTCAAAAAGAACGAAGTGTTAGGGAGCTAATCTGTTCTTTTCATAATAGACCCAGAGTAAATAATTTTTACTTAGCGCTTTTCTCTCTTTGCAATCAAAATAGTTTGTGATAAAAGATCGGGTACCAGGGGTTGCATAAATGTGCAGTGTTTTATTCAGACAGGATTGGGCTTCCTGCTTGGTGCCAGCTTCGTTTTCTCTCTGTCACCCTTGAACAGTGAAGTGTGTAATCCTCCATTCTTTTAAAGTCAGCCCCCTGACAGAATTTCCTCTCTCTCCCTCTCTCTCTCTTTCTCTGCCCTTCTCTCTCTGTCTCCCCCCTCCCTCTCTCTCTTGCCCTCTCCCTCTCGCCTTCTCCCTCTCCCTCTCTCTCTCTCTCTCACAGACAGACAGACACACACACACACACGCACACACACACACACACAGACACAGAGAGATTCAGGAGTACAATGTTTTCATTTTTCAGGCTTTTCTTTCAATGAACTATCCCAGTACAATGTTTTCATTTTTCAGGTTTTTCTTTCAATGAACTATCCCAGCATGCTTGGCTAGCTAGCAAGCAGTCTGAACGTATAAACAATGCCTCAAAGTATGATTTTTCTTCATGGAAGAGCCTTAGGCCAAGGACTCAAATATCCATGGTCTATTTATTCATTAGTGTTCTAGTACAGGTATGGTAGCTGTAAAGGCATAGCTCGAGTTACTCATCTTCCTAACATACAGAGGCTGCTTCTGCTCTTCCTCCATGCCTCCCACACCAGAATCTCCCTGCCACTGCATCAGACCTGTTGTGGTTGTGGAACATTCAGTCCAAGTTGGGGCCTCAAGATGAGGGAGTTAGGCAGTCTCTGAAAAAATGTCTTAAATTCTTATACATCCTGAAAGGCCCAGCCAGATCTGGCGTTTGCCCACCTCTCCAAATTCATTTCTTGCTTTTCTCCCTAGCGCTTCTGACTCATCATCTTGACAGTCTCCCTTTTCTTCTTTAAATTTGCCAAAGAGCCCTACTCTTTTCTACCTAAGGGACTTCACTTCTACTAATCCCATGTGTCCCAGTTAATTTTTACTCATTCGTCAGGGTCTAAATTTAAGCCAATGTGCTTTCTTTTTTCCACATTTTTTCAATTCAGTGCCAACGATGTACCAGAAGTTATTCTAGGTCCTTGAGATTCAGGGTTGCTTTGAACAGATGACATCCCTGCTCTCATGGGGCTTATATCCTAGGAAAGGCCTTCAACATAGAAGTCTTCTTGGATATTCCAATCCATGTGGGCCCCCTTGAAGTTGTGTTTCCATAAAACTCTATGAGTCTTCATTGCATTTTCTTCACTCTGAAGGAATAAAGGAATGGCTGTCTCCCTGTCCCCAAACATCTTCCAATTATAGTCTTCCTGAATTCTTTTACATCACTCTTACACTGTCTGAAACATTACACTAATTAGAAATTCGTTGGGATTGACAGACTTTTTCTTAAAAAATAAATGTCAATTACTAAAAGCAATTGTTTTAAATTCATATCATCTGCTTTTCTTTTAGCACCTGGTGGACATTAGTGGCTGCAGGAATGAGGACAAGGTTAGGTTGAGAGGTGATGCTTTTAGTGCCTGGAACAGTGGGAAGTCCAAGGTGGCTGGCACGGGGCACAGTGCCTCGGAGGATGGGTGTCAGGGAGATGGGAGTGCCCACAGGGAGAGAAGAGGGTTTGGAAGTGAAGGTTGGCTTTCTTTAGGAATTTAAATAGAGAAAGCTACGGCCCCCCCTTTTCTTTTTTGTCCCTTGGGAAAGAAGGGAAGGAACTAAAATTAGTTAATCTTTTACGTGCCGAGGACTTTACCTATCTTATTTCTTTTTTGTTTTTTTAAAATTTCTTTTAAGGCATTATTTTATCTCCAGTTAATATTTAAAGATCAGGTCTCCTTAATTCCAGAATTAGAACATGTAAAACTGACCCTCTGCAGCCTCTGGGTACTCAATTAATGTCTGTTGAATGAATGAATTCACTGTATAAAGACTTATTCTCCACTTTGGCATGAGTCTTCAAGCCAGCTTCCCTAGACTCAGATTTCATGTTGGTACTATTGGTACCATAGCTGAAGTGCATTCAGAGTTGAGTTGGGCTTTGTGGGCTGGTATGAAAACCTAGTCACCTTGTATGATATTGTTTTGATAGGAGATTTCAATGTGAGGTCCAGACCACTGACTCGCCTATGAGCTTTTGGAGCTCTGTTCCTTAGTAAGTTGGGGGTTACCCATATGTGAATACAGAGGTGATATGAAATTAAATCTTATGTACTCTGTTTTCTTGTGATACTTAGGATACTTCTAATTGAGTTTAAGTGGTTCTCTCTCTTTCTTTTTTTTTTTTTCTCATAAATCTCCCCAAAGCCTTTTTATAAGCAGGTAGTATACCTAATAATGTTAGTAATAAAAGTCATCATCTAAAAATATTTAAAAGAAGTCAAAGGAAAAAAGAATTTCTAAGATCCCCCAAATATAAGATCTTTTGACATGTCCCTGTTTCATACTGAGTCACCAGGAACATGACATTAAGCTGGTTTTGATTTGGGTTCAAGTGAGAGAGAAACCATGTTAGTGATGAATTCTAATAAGATTAAAATACAGTCACAGAGAGAGACCCCAGATGGACTGAGAGAGGCAAACCATGAGGTCCTTTCTTATGTAATGGTAAAGGCTGGCCAGAAAGGAAGCTTTTTCACTGGAATATTTGCAAAACTGCATACGCCAATTTACAAGCAGTTTGAATTTATATGTAATTGACATATTTCAAAAACATTAAATGTTGGGATTGACATATATACACTAGTATGTATAAAATAGATAACTGATAAGAACCTGCTGTATCAAAAAAAATAAATCAAATAGAATTCGAGAAAAAAAAAGCCATTAAGTGAAGAGCGACATGTTTGCTATTTTGACCACTAAACTTGAGTGTGTAGTGGGAGTAGGTAGGCTTTAGTACATGGGCTCAAGTAGAAGATTATTTGGTTGAGGTGTGGGAAGCACTAGTAAGAAAAATAAGGTTCATATCGAGTCCAGTGCCTTTGATGTATATGTTTCTATTCCTATATAATAACTTTTAAAGTCAGCTTCAACACAGTATATTTTTACAGTTATTTCTACTGTTCCTATAACAATTTTTAAAAAGATACATAGAAATGCAAAGTAGGATGAGAAATCTGATTAAAGGAAGAGTAAATGAGTGATTCAAAATGAGTTACAAATGAAATTTTGTCTTTAAAAGGTATTATGTTAAAGTACACTTGGAAAGAGAAATTATGTAAAATTAAATTCATAGATATAGATTCTTCCAAAGTACCAAGAGACGTGGTAGTTCAGTGGATGGAACACAGGCTCTGGAAACCTGGGAGGCTCTTCTCTGCATCTCACCAGCAGCATTAACTCGAGCAAATTACTTAACCTCTTGAGGCCTCTCTTGTTCCTCACCTGTAACATAGGGCTGATAATAATAGTATCCACCTTGACAGTCTGTATTGAGAAAGCCAGCTTTTGTGAGGCTTCTTATAAATGCCTATTTATCAATGACCACTCACACAGTGACTGTTCTCATCAACAATTATATAGCAGTAGAGGAAATAGATATTTTTAAAAAATTATTACAAGTAAGTCACAACGTATTGTTATTATCTTCCTGTTTTCATGACAGGATTCCTATTACTTAGGTTCGGGAAAATATCCAATTCATGAAAATCCAAAGCAGCTCTGCTTTTGTTCTATAGTACCTGTTATAATACATTTCAAGTTTAAAGAGGGACATTTCAGAACAATGTTCATTGATTTAAAAAATTCATCAATTTTTTGTTCATTCAATAAACAGTTTCTGAGTACCTAGTAATATTTTATGTCTTATATTAACCTCTAAGAATAAAAAGCAAAGGCTCTTTCCACAGTCATCCACAGGGATGTCACAGTCTAAGAGCAAAGTTTTACCAAGGAACTGGTAATACACTAGACAGTGGTAAGTGGCAGAAAGCTTTGAACTGAAAAATAAGGTTTTAAAATTGTAGTATTTGGGGGGCATCCTTAGGAAGGATTCTACACACACACAGAGACACAAACACACCTTGAGTTTATAAGTTAGAAAGCCATTTGAAATGTAAACAAAAAAGTCATTTAAAAATTTTAGTCCATAGCAAAGACCGAATTATCTGAATAACTCTAATTGTTCATTTCTAAGGTGTCCTTGGCTGTATTAATCTAACGTTTATTTTTAAAATGTGATTAGCAATTATCTGGAATACTTTTAAAAATATATGCTTCAGTTAATAAAGTTCATGTTAAATTTTTTTTTGTTTTTTGTTGTTTTAGACTCATAGTCTTATATATTCATTGCTGTTCTTGAGGGTGTTTTTACTGAATAGATTTTAATGGAAAATATTCTTTAAATATTGCTTATTGGCTTACTGGATGAGAGATGATTCATCTCTCAATGAATTAATATTTTCAGTTTTGTTACAAAGCCAAATTGTCATCATTAAATGATTTTAGAAAAAAGTAACATTTTCTTTAAAATGTAGAGTACATACCTTCTCAATTAATTATTTTGTCAATGTTTATTGAACAATGAGAGCCAATTTAAGATTACAATAATTGAATCTTCTGAACTAGTGTTAAAAAGTTTACCAGATCAATGTTCTAAGTCGTTATTTTAATCAATTTTGTTGAAATGAGATCCATTCAAAAGGAAATAAAACATATTTCACCACAATGACCAAATATTATGTACAACCAATGTAAAAGAAAAATTCATTAGAAGCAATTATATTGGCCTGGACCTTTAAATATTTTGTTCTGTGTTTCCAAATACTTTTTGGATCTTTTTGTAGAGAATGACAGCAACTTTGGGAGTGAATCCTGGGAGTTTGGTAGAACCAGATCTGCTTCTAAGCTTAATGCCTGCTTATTAAGCTGGAAAACATTATTATTTTTTTATATTAGACTTTAATATCATAAACAATGACAGGCTTTTCATGTTGTTTTCATAAAACAAAATTTGCTTATAAACCCAAAGCCATAAAACCACAAATACCCCAGAAACAATCCATCACTTTGTTCCATCCCGAGTTCACTTTATTGCTTTCAAATACATAAAGTGCCCTGTACTTGAGGAAGAATATAGTGTAAGGATGAATCCAGCACCAAATACTCACTGGCCTCTCAAGGACAGCGTTTATATTTATTTATTTTCTCATAGCACTCCTTAGGATTTAAATCCTTGGATATCCAAATCAAATGCATTCAAGTAAACAAAGCTACAGGTCATATTTAAAAAATGCTTTCAGAGGAAAATTTATACAATTCAAAAACTGCTTAATGTCCTTGAAGGGAAGAAACTATATACCTACATTAGTGGTAAAGAAAATATGAAACTGGAAAATACATAATTCTGGAAAAGAACAAGACAGGGCAGATGATTAAACTGAGATCATATAAAGCTTGATTTTTGTTCAGGACACTTTCAATTTCATTTATTCTCTTTGGTTCTTAGCTGTTTATTTTTAGTGGTGAGATCATAGTTTTCCATGATTAGGGAAATAGGGTCTCCATATGGAACTATGATGTGGAGTCCAGAAAATAACCGTGGTATCAGTGGAACAGAGGTCTCAGCAAATGCTGGTGTAGTTTCACCCCCAACCCCAGTATTAAGAAATAATTAACATACATCACTGTATAAGTTTAAGGCGTACAGCATGATGGTGTGACGTATATTGTGAAATGATTACAACAGCTTTAGCCAACATCTATTTTCTCATAAATAAAAAAAGGAAAAAAGGAAAAAAGAAAGGAAAAAAAAAGGAAAAAAGAATTTTTCCTTGTATTAAGCACTCCTAGGATTTACTCTCAACGACTTCCCTATATATTGTACAGCTGTGTTAGCTATAGTTATCATGTTGTACATTACATCCCTAGTACTTATCTATCTTGTAACTGGAAATTTGTACCTTTTGACCACCAGCCTCCAGTTCCCTCTCTGCCCACCTTCTGCCTCTGGCAATCACAAGTTTGATTTCTTTTTCTGTGAGTTTGTTTGTTTGTTTAGATCCTACATGTAAGTGAGATCGTACAACATTTGTCCTTCTCTATCTGACATATTTCACTTAGCATAATGCCTTCAAGGTCTATCCATGCTGTCACAAATGGTAGGATTTCTTCTTTTTTATGACTGAATTAGATAGATAGATAGATAGATAGATAGATAGATAGATAGATAGATAGATAGATTAGATAGATAGATAGATAGATGGATCTCACAACTTTTTAATCCATTCACCTGTTGATGAACACTTAGATTGTTTCTATGTCTTGGCTATTGTAATTAATGTTGCAATGAACGTGAGTGCAGATATCTTCAGAGTTAGTGTTTTTGTTATCTTTGGATATATTCCCTTTTCTCCACATCCATGTCAGCATTTGTTATCTCTTGTCTTTTTGATGATGGCCATTCTAACAGGCAGGAGGTGATATCTCATTGTGGTTTTAATTTGCATTTTCCTAATGACTAGTGATGTTGAGTATCTTTTTATGTACCTGTTGGCCTTTCATACATCTTCTTTGAAGAAATGTCTATTCAGTTTCTTTGCCCATTTTTAATTATATATATTTTTTGCTACTGAATTATATGAGTTCTTTATATGTTTTGGATATTAACCCCTTATCAAATAAATGGTTTTCACTTTGTTGATCGTTTCTTTTGCTGTACAGCTTTTTAGTTTGATGTAGTCCCACTTATTTATTTTTGATTTTGTTGCTTGTGCTTTAGATGTCATATCCAAAAAATCATTATCAAGGCCCATATCAAGGAGCTTTGTTTCTATATATTCTTCTAGGAGTTTCATGGTTTCAGGCCTTACATTTAAGTCTTTAATTCAATTTGAGTTAATTTTGGGGAGTAGTATATAATATGGGACCAGTTTCATTTTTTTGCATGTTAAGAGCTAATTATCTCAGCACTACTTATATTTAAAAAATATTTTATTGATGTATAATTGATTTACAATGTTATGTTAGTTTCTGCTGTACAGAGAAGTGATTCAGTTATACATATGTGTACATCCCTTTTTATATCCTTTTCCATTATAGTTTATCACAGGATATTGAATATATTGGGTTGACCAAAAAATTTGTTTGGGTTTTACAAACTTTTTGGCCAACCCAGTAGTTCCCTGTGCTATACAGTAGGACCTTGTTGTTTATTCATTCTATGCATAATCATTTGCCTCTGTTAATCCCAATCTCCCAATCAATCCCTCCCCCACCACCCCTCAGTACCACTTATTGAAGGGACTGTCTTTTTTCTATTGTGTATGCTTGGCTTTCTTGTCAAATATTAGTTAACCATATATGCTCGGGGTTCTTTCTACATTCTCGATTGTGTTCCATTGGTCTGTTGTCTCTTTTTACACCAGTACCCTCCTGTTTTGATGACTACAGTTGTACAGTATAGCTTGAAATCAAGAAGTGTGATGCTTCCTGCTTTGTTCTTCTTTCTCAGGATTCTTTTGCTATTTAGGGTCTTTTGTGGTTCCTTATAAATTTTAGGAGTGTTTCTGCTACTTCTGTAAAAAATGCATTTGGAAGGTTGCATTAATCCTCTAGATCAGCGGTCCCCAACCTTTTTGGCATCAGGGACTGGTTTTGTAGAAGACAATTTTTCCATGGGAGGGCGGAGGGGATGGTTCAGGTGGTAATGAGAGCAATGGGGAGCGGCAGATGAAGCTTCACTCGCTCACCTGCCACTCCCCTCCTGCTGTGCGGCCTGGTTCCTAACAGGCCGCAGACTGGTACCGGTCCATGGCCCGGGGGTTGGGGACCCCGCTCTAGATGATTTTGGTAGTATTGACATTTTAACCATATTAGTTCTTCCTGTCCATGAACACAAGATACCTTTCCGTTTATTTGTATCTGCTTTGATTCCTTTCATCAATGTCTTATAGTTTTCAGAGTAGAGATCTTTCAACTCCTTAGTTAAATTGATTCCTAAGTATTTTATTGTTTTTGATGCCATTGTAAATGGGATTGATTTCTTTAGTTCTTTTTCAGAAAATTCATTATTCCATCATTATTAGTGTATAGAAATGCTACTGATTTTGCATGTTGATTTTGTATCCTGCAACTTTACTGAATTCATTGGTTGGATCTAAGTTTTTTATTGTTGTTATTGTTGACTTTTTAGGATTTTTTTATATATAAAATCATTTTTTATATATAAAATCTGCAAATAGAGACAATTTTACCTCTTTTTTTCCGATTTTGATACCTTGTTTTTTCTTGCCTGATTACTCTAGCTAGGACTTCTAGTACTATGTTGAATAGGTGTGGTGAGAGTGGGCATCCTCGTCTTGTTCCAGCTCTTGGAGGAAAAACTTTTAACCTTTCACCAATGAGTATGATATTGGCTGTGGGCTTGTCATATATGGCCTTTATTATGTTGAGCTATGTTCCTGCTGTGCCTAATTTGTTCAGAACTTTTATCATAAATGGATGTTGAATTTTGTCAAATACTTTTTCTGTATTTATTGAGATGAGCATATAATTCTTTCATTTTATTAATTTGATATATCATTGATTTATTTGCATATGTTGAGCCACCCTTTCATCTCAAGGATAAATCTTACGTGAACATAGTGAATGATGCTTTTTTTTTTTTTTTTTTTTTGCGGTACACGGGCCTCTCGCTGCTGTGGCCTCTCCCGTTGCGGAGCACAGGCTCCGGACGCGCAGGCCCAGCGGCCATGGCCCACAGGCCCAGCTGCTCTGCGGCATGTGGGATCTTCCCGGACCGGGGCACGAACCCGTGTCCCCTGCATCAGCAGGCGGACTCTCAACCACTGCGCCACCAGGGAAGCCCGAATGATGCTTTTAATGTGCTGCTGAATTTGGTTTGCTAGTTTATTTAGAATTTTTGCATCTATATTCATCAGGGATATTGGCCTATAGTTTTATTTCCTAGTAGCATCCTTTTCTTGTTTTAGTATTGGGATAATGCTGGCCTCATAAAAGGAGTTTGACAGTGTTCCCTCCTCTTCAGTTTTTTGGAAGAGTTTGAGAAGGACTGTTGTTCATTCTTCTCTAAGTATTTGGTAAAAGTCACCAGTGAAGCCATCTGGTCCTGGCCTTTTCTTCATTGGGAGATTTTTTGATTGCTGATTCAATCTCCTTGGACTATTCAGATTTACTAGTTTTTCCTTGATTCAGTCATGGTAAGCTTTATGTTTCTAATAATTATTCATTTCTTCTAGGTTGTCCAATTTGTTGGCATATAGCTGTTCAGTGTGGCATAGCTTTTGTAGCTTAGGACTTAAGCTACAAAAAAACAGTCCTAGCTTAGGACTGTTATGCTTGTTGAATATGGCCTTCTGAGTAGGCCAGAAAGATCTTAAAAGTTGTTTATTGTTCAGGGAAATACAATAAGGGATGAGAATGGATTTAAGGAGGGACTCTTTTATTTTATTATGAGCTTATGTCTTTGAGTATTGTTTAGATTGTTTATGGGTTAGGTAGAAGCCTATTTGCTTGAAGGACAAAATCCCAGAAGATACACAGAATGCCCATCAGTGGCTTCTTGGCCAGCTGGAATGTAGTTGAGGCGCTGATAGGATACAGGGTGGCTGGGAAGGAAGCCATGGCCAGAGCCTGTGAGACCAGGTGGGTTCCTACTGCTTCACTTCTCTGTCAATCACAGGCACTGCCATTTCCTTATCAGACGTAGGTGTGGAGGAATTGAGCTAGAACTAATAGGAAGGTTTTTCTGCTTTTGCGTTTCATTGAAATTAGATTGGCTCTAACCTGTTCCTTTAACACAGCTTCCTCCTTTTTTTCCTTTTTTTTAACCATTGAGGTCAAATGTAATTTTTCAAAATTTTACTTCTTGATTTCTCTCTCCCGTGGAATTGCACAACAGGGAAAGAACTTGAAGTATAAAGGAAGCCAGTGTAATTATTAAATCATGAATGGTTACATTTTCATAGATAAATGTCATAAAATAAAAAATTCTGGAATGCTAATTTTTAACAATGTTCATATCTAAATGTGTTTCTTCTGGGAACTGTGGGTGGGAATTGTGCATGCTAAAATTGATGCAAATAGGTTGCAATTCAGAAAAACAATTCAACATAGAAGTTTGAACTGGAATCTAATGTAGTCACTTATCAGTAAGTGGAGGGCTTGGTTAAAGTAGATCAGCTCTGAGATCTGCTCTGCTGCTCACAGTATACAGAGTGCAGCCTGGCTTCTGTCAGGATAGACTAAGATTTTTGTCTTTAAGTCCCTGCTCTGTGGTTCTGTGATCTGGGCATAGTGCCTAACCTCTCTGAGCCGCTGGTTAGCTGTGTAACTCATAAGACAGAGCTGCAGGTAACATTCCAAGGGAGCAGCAGAAAGAAGGAATGGATTAATGCTGAGTCCAAAGACTAGGAAGAGTTCTAGGACGGAAAAGGCATTTGATCTGGTCTGCATGGAATGCGGGTTCCTAAACGCAGTGGATAAAGAGAAGGACAGACTTGTCTAGGGGAGTAACATGGGCAAAGGTACAGTGGTCCAGCTCACTGGGGCTTGAAATGCATGGCTTCCTGTCAGGGGAGCTGAACCTGGAGTTTAGGAAATGGCCTTTGAGGACCCCGAACGCCATATGAAGTGACTTTATTCAGTAGGTGTATATGTTTCTTGTGCTGTGTAACAGATTACCACCAATTTAAAGCAACACCCATTTATTTATTTATTTATTTATTTATTTTTTTTGCGGTACGCGGGCCTCTCACAGTTGTGGCCTCTCCCGTTGCGGAGCACAGGCTCCGGACGCGCACGCTCAGCGGCCGTGGCTCACGGGCCCAGCTGCTCCGCGGCATGTGGGATCTTCCCGGACCGGGGCACGACCCCGTGTCCCCTCCATCAGCAGGCGGACTCTCAACCACTGTGCCACCAGGGAAGCCCAACACCCATTTATTAACACGCAGTTTTGTTGGTCAGAAGTCCAGAGCAGTGTGTACAGTCTCTGTGCTATTATAAGACTGAAATCAAGGAGGCTGCTGGGGCGAGTACCCATCTGGAGGCTCCGGGGAAAAGTCTGTTTTCAGGCTCATTCTTGTTGGCAGAATTTAGCTTCTTGTGGTTGGAGGATTGAGGTCCGCATTTCTTTGCTGGCTCTCAGAGGGCCGTCCCCTGTCCTTACCATGTAGCTCTCTCAATTTTCAAGCCAGCAATGGCACATTAATTCCTTCTCCTTCTTTGAATCTCTCTGACTTACCTTCTGAGATGAGCCAGAGAAGATGCTCTACTTTTAAAGAGCTCATGTGATTAGATCAGGTTCACCTGGATTACTTCCCTAATTTAAGGTCAATTGTGTCACTTAACATAACCTAATCGTGGGATTAAAATCCATCATATTCACAGTCCCAGGGACTGTGCAGAGCATGTAGACCAGGGGGCAGGAAATTTAAGGGACCATCTTAGAATTCTGCCTCCCACAGAACTGCAGGTATCTGAGCAAGAGAGTTATGTGTTCCAAGCAGTATTCTAGAAAGTTGACAATAGTAGAATGTAGAGAGTGTTTTGGAAAAAATGAGAGACTGGAAGCAATTGACACAGGAGGAAGTCTTTGCAATATCAAAGGGCTTTAGTACTGCTTATGTCCTGTTCAGTACTGATTTAGTACAGTTTAGTTTGAGAAGGGCTTCAGGGCATTGGAAATAGGGATCCAAGGATTGAAAGGTCTTGACAACTTGCTACCTTCAGCTAGGAGCCAGGATAGTATTCCTTTGTGGTTTTGGAGGGAAAAATAATGGGTGGTGCTAAGGAGATGGTCTCTCTATGCCTCCCGCTCTGAATCATGTACTGGCATTCTGAAATATGTACTGGCACTTCACTTTTAAATTAAATTCATGATTTCCTCTTTATTGTTTAATCCAGAAGCCAGTTTGAGGACTGCTGGACCTTTCTAACACCTTTATTTTATAAATGAGAAAACAGAGGCTCATAGAGGAGAAATGGCATCTCTGCTAGAGTTTCTTAGTTTTGCCAAGTATGTAGTTTAGTTTGAGAAGAAACAACCCATTGGTAAAGAATGAGTAGAGGGGGCTTCCCTGGTGGCGCAGTGGTTGAGAGTCCGCCTGCCGATGCAGGGGACGCGGGTTCGTGCCCCGGTCTGGGAGGATCCCGCATGCCGCGGAGTGGCTGGGCCCGGGTGAGCCGTGGCCACTGGGCCTGCGCGTTCGGAGCCTGTGCCCCGCGATGGGAGAGGCCACAACAATGAGAGGCCCGTGTACCGCAAAAAAAAACAACAACAACAAATAAACAAAACAAAACAAACAAAAAAGAATGAGTAGAGGGGTAGAGGGCATAAGAAAGGGCAGCTTATGAGATTATCTCATGGATTCAAGGGAGACTGGGATTAGCTTGGTTTGGGATTCATTAGGAAAACTTCAGTCGTGTAAACGGGTCTTAGCCTGGCTATTGAAGGAACTAATGGAGAGAAAAATCAGAATTGCCTCCATAAAGGTCTGCAGACAAAGCCAGTTCTGTGCAAAGTTGGGGGATAAAAGATGCTCCAGAGGCAGTGTGGTACAGTGGCGTGAGCTTTGAGGTCTTAGGTATTTGAGCTGTGTGATGTTGGGGAAACTGTTTGTCTCCTTGAGTGTCAGTTTTTCCTACTGTATAATGGGGCTAGTAATTTTGCACATATGAATACATAATAACAGTTCTGTGGGTCAAAACCAGTTGAATATCTGAAACCTTATATGTTTCAACCTAATCTATTAATACCCCATAGGGTTGCTGTGATGTCTGGCTGTGATAATGCATGTTTAGCACAGTACACAGCATATAATCGGTACTGAATGTATAACACCTGTTTGTAATATTATTCAAGGAAAAGGAGACTTCAGACTTTGGAATTTAGGCAGAGAGGTTAACCTTTCAAGCCAAGAGGAGCCTCTCACTTTGAGATACCGGACAGTAGCCGGGCTGCGAGGGAGAGGATTCTGGATTTCAAGTGCAATGTGAGAATATCAACCAGAGGGTCAGGTCAGGAGGCCAGAAGGATTTCTGATGTGTCAATATTTGGCTTGACCTGGGCATACAAAGTTTAGTAATTTCACTGTGAATTGTAGTTCTAGAGAAGCTCATGGACTTGGGAGGAGGCTAGATGGGCTGTAGATAGGATAAAACCTAGTTCAGAGCAGAAAACCCTCCTTGAGAGGGGCAGAGAGGGCCAGGAAGGAGGGATGGGATGTGTGTT
>NW_020174922.1:2053662-2113591 GCF_003031525.2 Neophocaena asiaeorientalis asiaeorientalis | reverse complement strand
GATGAAGAACAGAATTTCTGGGTGGTGGAAACTCATCTGGACGGGGCTGAGTTTTAGTGACGAGACGGGCCAGAAGTGAGGAATTTACACTTTGTTGAAGGAGGTTTTCTAGAAGGGAAATGAGGGTTCCTTAGGGGAAAGAGTAAAGAGCTGGGAGAGTGGCCGGAGAAAGGGGAGGAAGCGTGGGGAGGGGTGAAATTTGTGAGTGTTAAGGACGTGGGGGTGATGGGTACGCAGAGATGTGAGAGCTGTGGGCTGCGATCCACTGGCCAGGACACTGGGTCCAGCATCCGGAGTGACAGCAGGAGGAAACCAGGGTTCCCAGGCAGGGCTCCTGATTTCTTCAGAACTCTAGGTCTGGTAGGAAGGAAGACCCCTTGTGCAGAATAACCCACCTCTTAGCCCTCCCCCTCACCCCCTTGTGATATTTGAGAATACTGTCTTTCCCCTACTCCAATTCACAAAACAGAATCAAAGCGTCTCTGAGCCTGTGAATCACAAGGGCTTTACGACAGCTTCAGAGAGGCGCCTTGACCTTGTTTATGATGCCTGTACTAATTAGAAAGGACTGTGTTCTTTTTGTGGCGTAAGACTTTGCAGTGGACCTACATGGTCATTATGATCAGTAATAATAAATGATAAAAATTTAGAACAGGTGTCTGATAATCCTTGGTAGAGAGGTGTCATGGGATCTTGTTCCCTGACTTTGCCTTCTCTCCACCTGGAAAGGAGGCTGATGAGCCCATCAGACCCCAGCCTGCTGGGAGGGAGATGCCTTGGCTCACCGTGAAGAAGGCATGATATGCTGAGATGACTGTTTATCATGGACGAAGGGCTGCTTTGATGCTCTCCCAGGGCTGGAGATGGAGAAGTAGCCTGTGTGCAGATTCATCTTCTCACAGGGAAGTTAGTCTAGTTCCCAGGCATGGAACCTTGGCCTTCAGAGTCACAGGGTGGGTTCTGACGTAACGGGTCAAGATATTGGCTTCTTCTCTTCCAGGAGAATGTTTGATATACTGTCTTATTCACCGTAGCTTTAATTCTACTGTATAAACAAGAACATGCCATTTTCTTGTCATCTGCAGAACCCCGGATTTCTTAAATCTCATAAAATGTAGTGTTTTTTATTCAAGCTTTCTTCCTGAATTCTGCCCTGGAGTGTTCGTAGGCAGTTTAACATTACTCACCATTTAGTAAAGGTAACAAAAACAAAACAAACCCCAGCAAACATGCCTCCTCCATAAAACGCACATAAAACAGGAATAACATGTGAATGAACAATACCCTAGCTTGAATTCGTTCTCTTGCAACAAATGTAGAGTTGTTTGTAATTTTGAGTGAGTCTACAAACCAAAATAGTTAGTAGGTTTAATTTTAGGTTCACAGTTTTGACATGGTAACCCTAAATCACATCTTATTTGCAAACATCTTTTCAACCCAAACTTGTTTTTAACCTAGTGCCACAAGATGACTCTATGTTAAAATTTCTCAGAAGACAATATAGCTCTATCTATTAACCTAAATTAACATATAGATAAGTAATAGTAATATTTATTATCAAGATAGTAAATAATACCATTATTCGCCCCTTAGATTCGCTATTCTTGTTGAAAATGTTGGTAGTACTAAACATACCACATTTTAGAAAACAAAAAAGCCTTTAAACGTGGCAGAGAGGAAGTAGTCAGAGGATGTACCAAACTCCATAGGATGGAACATCTTAGGGGAGAAAAAAGGCTAAAGCAATCAAAATTTCTACCAGATTGGATTCTCTGCATGAGTTTCATTAGCCACCTTTTACTGAAGAACTGGCACTTAAGAAACGTTTTTGTAGTTGGAGACTGAGGTGATAATTTAATGGTCTCCGGTCAGAGCTAGTAGGAGACTAAGAGAGGAAAGGTTTTAGGTTCCCTAGAGGATAGGAAGTGTTTCTTTCAAAATCACTCTCTGTGGTGTCTCCAAGGGCAATGTCAACAAATAGGTCCTTAGTAAGTGTCTTTTATGATGGCAGTGATTGGGTGGATGGTAGATCAATAACTGAAAAGTGTCTGAACTTACAAGATTACAGGCTTAATAGAAATCTAGGCATCAGCTATGATCAAGACCAATGCATTTAAAATAAATACTTCTCCACTTTGAGCTCATGGGAAAAAAGGGACCGTGCATGTCAGATGCCAAACCCCTGACCAAATCTGGGCAGTAGTAATAGCCTCTTTGGCCCTTGGTAAAACCTCCACTAAACTAAGTACCAAAATCAAATATAGAAATGAAGGGATCTCTGTAGACTAGCTGAGTGACATGGGTAGTTACTGGTCTCTCAGGTGGCCAGAAGTCCAACTCAGAGTTCTATGATACCTCACTCCTGCTTGCCCAGGACCTTCAAAGTCTCAGATTAATGTATGAAAAATCTTTTTCAAGAGCCTTATTGAAGCTCTGTTGGCTTGGATAGAATGCCAGTGGGTAGAATCTGGGTTTTATCAGGTGCTACTTGAGGAAAAGCATTTATGGTAATTCAAGAAAAGCACTGAAAACAGAAACACGGTTTGGAGGTTGTTATTTGGAGTCAGACTCTTGAACGTATCATGGAAACAAAACAATTGTAAATATTAAAAAAAAAAAACATCATTTTATTTTATATCTGGCTTGAATATGTTGACCGTGTTTGTCTGTATTTCCTGGACAACTGGCCTGTTCCTTCGGTAGTTTTCCTTTGGGAAAATGTATCCCTTCCAAATGCTGCCTTGTAGCTCACACCTCATCATTCTTATTCCCTTGTTAGGCTCAGCAATCCTTGCCTTCTTAAAAATGCCGTTAGTTCCACAGAGTAATAGAGGGATTCTCAGCAATCACAGAAGAAGCCGAGTCTGTTTCAGAAAGTACAGTTTACTGGCAAAGTAGCAGGACCTAAAGGCTTACATTTTTGTGCCCCTCACTGCCATAGATATTTTATTTTCTTACCCTAATTTTCCCTTCAATCAGAATGACTGTCCTGTTTGTTTGATCTCAGCGGTGTGTGTTTTTTGGTAAGTGTTCCAAAAATCTTTGGGGGGAATGAAGTGGTCTTAAATGAAATAATTAGTAATATGGCCAGTCAGAGCAGAATTTATGAGTCTTCCAAAATAATGTAAATTTAGCTTGCTTAGTTTGTATCTTTTTTTCTATCTCCCAGCATTATTAAATAATTAGATAATCGATATCTTATCTTTTGGTTGCCCATGCCCACTCCAGAAATAATTTGTAAGACAATCTAATTTAGATTCTGTCTGCTTTAAATAGGAATTAGTGTGGCTTGCGCGTAATATATGTAAAAGATGTAACCTGGGGAAAGTTATTGCCCAGAAGGCTTGGAAATTACTACTCTTTTTCCTTTGGCCATCATAAGGCAATTGATCAAAGTGGTCAACTCAATACAAAGAATATGACTTTGGGACATAGCATGCTTATGAATTCAAATATTAAATCATTTCACGTACATTCCACTTAATGTTATTAAGTTCTGCCCAACAGCACTTTCCAAAAATTACTCATAACCTATGTATGCTACTATGGCAATATTTTAGAAGACAGATGGGGATAGCTGTTGTAGTGTCCAGTGTAAAGCACCAGGTCCTGTACGTAGGCTAGAGTAGTCCTTGGAAATAAGTGACTGTTAGTTGTGGGGTTGTCTGATACAGATTTGTACTGGAAAATTATACTTATTTTCCCTTCTTCAGCAAGACTCTAAAAGCAATTTTGGCAAATACAACATAGTCCTTAGTGTCACATGAGTATGATGGAATTGAAGTGACTGTTATGTGGCCCTGACCTTGGTGTCGTGATCTGGGTGATGTGAACCCTTTGGAGGATACAGCATCTCTCTTCTGGGGTTCACTCATTTTTGTGGAAGCTTACCTCCTCCGCAACTTTGTACACACGCGCGCGCGCACACACACAACCTTCATTCTTACCAGTGGATACAGATGAACCTTGGCGGGACCCACCTGAATCCTGCTTTGGGCCTTTCTCATACCAGAACTTTAGTTTATGCCCCGCCTTCACAGGGACTTTTTGGGGTCAGCAAAGTGACTGGATAAACTAATATATGTCTCCATGTTAGTACAGAACTTCCCTGTGGCATAAGCCCAGCTTGCTTGTCAATTGATATATTTTTGCAAATGATTATTAATTTTAAAGATTTAGGTGTTTTATTATTTTTTTTTATTTATTTTATTTTATTTTTTTTTTACGGTATGGTGTTTTATTTTTTATTTAAAGTTATTTTAGAAAAATGCAAAAACAAAAATTCTTGACCAGCAGCAATTAGCTTTTCAGGTAACTTCTGCCAGCCTATCTTTTCTAAACAAAACAAATTTGTGTTATTTCTTCATATTGACCGTTATATCTGACTAAATTTGAATTATACCAGCTTTATCTTCATTCCCAAGAGTGATGATAATACCTATTTTTTATTGCAAACTCACCATGAACAAGGCACTGTGCTGGGAATTTACATGAAGTGTCTCAATTCTCGCTACAGTCCCGCTTGGAAGAGATTACTATTTGCCTTTTACAAGATGATTAAAGGACATTTATCCAAGTTACAAAGCAAACAAGTGGACAAGAAGGTTGAGAATTCTTTATTAAATTTTGCTTTGATAACAAGAGTAACAGTTGCTTTTGTAGTAATATTGCAGTGTTGTAGAAGTGCATAACATAGGAAGTTAGACTCCATCTCAGTACATCATTCAGAGAAAACCACTGTTAACAAATGGTGCATCTTTATCTGCCTCTTGAGAATAATCCCTGGAGTTTATCTGATAATTTTTAATGTAATGTTTCTAATTCTTTTTCTTATGACTTTTTGATGATGTACTTTTTACTTTCTTTACAATTGAATCAGGATGCATTTTAAATTTAGAATAAGCAAAAATTCTCAGGTCAATATAACTTTTTACACATTTGCTTTCTCTCATTTTTTTTACCCCCAAATCCCCAAATCCTTCCTTATTTATTAGTTAACTTTTAACATTTATTCATAAAATAGCCTTCAACTAGTATGTGCAGGTGTTCAGTGCTGTCACCTCTGTTTTTCATTGGACACTATTAAATGTACACCAGAGACTGAATTTTTCAAGCTCCTTGTTTTAAGTATTTTTATGTTCTTTTTTTGGTTACAGATATGCTAGAAAATCTATAGAAACCTATGTGAAAGTTGGTATCTTTGGAGATTAAATAAAGACTGCTTTAGCCATTACTCTTCTATTTCTTGCCTTACTAAGCACCCCATTCATGAGCTTGACGTGTTATTTTTTTACCCAGCTATTTACTTAAAAAATTAAAATTAATACATTTACAGAAAAATCATTAAATGCTGCATATGGGTAAAAATGAAAAGCAAATGTCCTTCCTCCTCTCATTTCTCTCTCAGCCTTACACTCATTCCTAAATTTCTTCTGTTTCCAGATTTTCTTAATGGACATATAAGCATATTTTAAGTAGTAGCATCTTTTTAAGTTTAAATTATCCAGGATGACCACCTTCACAGTGCATGCCTCCCTCACATGTTCACTGCACTGCTGAATAAGCAGGTCTCAGCAAGACTTTCATATTCAGTAAAATAAGAATACATTTCAAATGGGAAAGACAACCAGGACCAAGGAAATAGAAATGGAGAATGCAAATATGGAAAAGAGTACAAATTTGTAGTCTATAAAGCTCAATAATGTTGCCTGCTAGATTAACAAGTATCAAATGAGCACAAGTGTTCTGGTTGTCAGTATAAAAGGGAGGGATATAATCGGTAATACTTTTTTTTTTTAATCTGAAAGACTTAAATGTGACCAGTTCTTAGAGGGAAACTTTGAGCCTGGATGTCTCAAGTTTCCATGGAGGATTTTTCTGTTAGGTTGCTTGTTGGAGCAGCACAGGTCAAAATGGTAGGTGGCGATGTGAGATGTATCCAGCTCCATACCTAACGTGGGGGCCTCCTGTTCAAAAATGAAGAATTTCAGAACAGTGATAGCAGGCATCCAATCAAGTGGCTTTGCAGGTCTGGGACATGAAGCCAGCCCAGTGTAGCTGGAGGTCCTTGACCACGTGGAGGCCTCTGAGGAGTGGAACAGGCTGGTAGAGGATTGGGGAGGTCGTGCCATATGCAGGGATGTGTTCCACTGAGTGTCCTCTTTGGGGTTTCCTGATCTTGGCCACATCTTAAGGAAGGGGCATTGATGGTGGGCTAGGATGTGGTGACTTGGGGGAGGGGGAGGGGGGAGTAATGTGGGGAAGTGTAGAGGAGGCTCTGCTAGAAACAATAGAAATGTTTGATAGCTGACGTATAGATGGAAGGTAGCATTGGAATATTAAACAAAAGGGTGGGACATGAGGGGGACACTGTCCCTTAAATGTTGTGGGATGAGAGTGGGGGGGGATATTTACACACCAACACCAGTGCACGGAAAACAGAGATAAGTAAGTTCATGGTTCCCGTTATGTACGTGTAAGAGGAGAGAGGGAACCACGCTTCCTCACCAGACACAGCAGAGGGGTGCGAAACTCAGATTAGTGGCCTGGGATGTCGGGAAAGCCTTCCTGGATGAGGTGGCCCTGAGAGGGATCCTGAGGGACCAGCCTGGGTGGATACCAGGATGCCCAGGTCCTGTTATCCAGGAACCACTTCAGACTTTATGTTCAGGTTTTGGGGAACCACTGAAGG
This sequence comes from Neophocaena asiaeorientalis asiaeorientalis, assembly GCF_003031525.2. Taxonomy (NCBI): domain Eukaryota; kingdom Metazoa; phylum Chordata; class Mammalia; order Artiodactyla; family Phocoenidae; genus Neophocaena; species Neophocaena asiaeorientalis. The sequence goes on along the minus strand of NW_020174922.1, from coordinate 2,106,900 downwards.
CTTCAGAAGGGTACATTTTCTGAAGTGCTTTTTGTGTTAGTGTGAAGCAGTGGTTCTCAAAGTGGGGTTCCCAAACCAGAAGCATCAGATCACTCATGAGCTTCTTAGCAGGGCAGAGTCCTAGGGCCCCATTCTGACCTATGAAATCAGATCTCTGAGGATGAACCCGAAACTGGGTTAGAACAAGCTCTCTAGGTGATTCTTAGGCACTTTAAAGCTTGAGAACCACTACTGTGGAGAATAGATGACAGAAGGAACTTAGTGTTTATCATAAATCACTTATTTGATTAATGATGAACGTGCGGGCCAGAGTGAATAAGTAACTTATCAAAGATGAACTTAGTGGTGGGCAATAATTAAGACAGGAGTCTCCTGACTGCTCTTCCTCTCTGCTCTTTCAAACTTCCTAGGCAGTGAGAGGATTATCAGAGCATTTTTTAAAGGGAGATGTAATTATATGTTATTTTACCTTTCCAAAACAGTGCCTACAAAAGTACAAATGGAAATAGGCAAATAATGTAAGTATGCAATGATTGATATATAACACTTGCTTGGATATTTCACGTGACGCATGTTATGTTTGTGTGTCTCTGAGACTGGCACGGGGAAGAAGGAAGTGACTTCTCTAAACTTTAATTACTCTCTAAGCAGTGAATTTAATAGCTCTATGACCTTGGGTAAAACATTCAGTCTCTCTGAGCCTTAATTTCCTTATCTATGAATTGGGATTAATAATACCTACCCAACACCGTTGTTAGGATAAGGTAGCTTATGTGAAAGTGATTTGTAGGTTGTAAAGCATTATAAATGTGAGTGATATTATTTTTATCACATAGTTTCAATGTAAGTCCATTTATCTAGCAAACATTTATTAAACATATATGATGGGCAATATCATAAGAGTAGACTTTTTAGAAACGTGTTTTTGTTTGGAAGAATTATAAAACTTTTCAGGTGATGTCCTAAATGATTCACATAATTACTAAGTAGGAAACCCACTCAGACTTAGTAAGGAAATTGTTGATTTGAAATTCCTAATCCTATATTTTGTATTGAATCTTACCGCAGGCTGTTAGTTCCCTTCTAACTTTTTCTTCATTCTTATTTTCATAGAGATACTTAACCAACGCATTCTCCTTTAATATTTTTAATTTTGTCCCTTAAGAAATGATTGAGTTTAAAAATTAAATGAGCGTATCATTATTTACATAACCTTCCAGAACAGCAACAAAAGTGTTTAAGAAATTTCTAAGTGAAATTAAGTCAATGAGTGGTTTATGTGACTCATCCGAACCTTAAAATGAATTGGAGTAGTTTTGCTTTCATCAATTAAATATAAGTATGCTGGTTATTAATATGAGTCTTTTGATTTGCTCATGTAAGCAGGTCATAGAAGTTCTTCATAGCTGTAGGTTAGATTCTCTCTGGGATTTTATTAACTTGTGTCTCTTTGGTGTGAGAACAGTTCATTTTTAAGGAATGCCCATCTACCTCTAGAGGTGGCACTCATTCTTTAAGAAGCGGCACTTTATTTGCATTAACACTAAGGCAATAGTCCATTTAATACCAGCTAAATTGCAGTTATCTATAAAGCCCAGTGGTGTATTCCTTTGGTGGGGATATTCTGTTTAACTGAGAGACCATTCTTTAAATGTTTTAATCTTTTAATTATCTATTATTGATGTTGAAGATCTTTCCAACGTATGTACTTCCTTTCCTTTAAGTACAATATCATTGTCACAAAAAAAGTTAAATATTTTTAATATCAATAACATGGCACCATATGGTTCAACTCACATTTCATTGTAGGGTCCAGGAGAGGCCTGACCTGGAGGGTCCCCCCTAGCCTGGGGAGGTATGAGAGGTGGAGAGACCATCAGGGCAGACGCGCAGGGTGGTTACCATCTCTGTGATAAGTGAACAGACCTCTGGCCCTCACCCTCATCACCTATTCCTTTTACCTTGCTTTGCTCCTGCCTCTGCACTCTGTCTTCTGGACTTGAATTACAGTTTGTTGGTTCCTTGCCTTGAGTAACTATCCTAGTATTTTTTTAGAGGTAGACAATGTAGTGGTCAAAGCTTTTCTCCATTTGCACTCCTTTTTATAGTAATGTCATTTTAAATTGACTGATATTATTTTACTTTGTAAATTAACTACTGTAGACCAAATCTATATAGCCCACATATTCTGTTTCTGTACATTTCTATGTAGTTTCATACTATTGCTGTAGGAAATGAAGAGTATTTCTTTTAAGAAACCTCCCAGATCCATTAATATCTGAATTCAGGTTGTTTTTTGAATGCAATTTTTGTAATTTAATTCTAATTCCAGATTGAAAAACATTGGCGCAGGTAGTATTACTATTGAACACACACAATACATCTTTTTAAAATACAGTATCATGGACATGAAGCTAAGGGCAGTATTGTTTTTTTTTTTTTTTATTTTTTATTTATTTATTTATTTTGGGCTGTGTTGGGTCTTCGTTTCTGTGCGAGGGCTTTCTCTAGTTGCGGAGAGCGGGGGCCACTCTTCATCGCGGTGCGCAGGTCTCTCACTATCGTGGCCTCTCTTGTTGCGGAGCACAGGCTCAGTAGTTGTGGCGCACGGGCTCAGTTGCTCCGTGGCATGTGGGATCTTCCCAGACCAGGGCTCGAACCTGTGTCCCCTGCATTAGCAGGCAGACTCTCAACCACTGCGACACCAGGGAAGCCCCGGCAGTATTGTTTTTAAATGAAAGATTGCAGTTTTATCTTGGGTTTTCCCCAGGTTGGAGTGATTCCTAACACGGTAGAAATATATGTATGTAATTAATATTCTAAATTTTAGGAAATAATTATTAAGTATCTGGCTTTTAGTCTAAACAGAGACAAAATAATCATGTACATGCAGATGTACGATTTCAATACAATTTCAACCTGTTAACTAGGATTTCCTTTAGTTTTACTGAGTCAGAAATAACTTACATAATAAGTTCCTGGAAAATCTGCAGTGTACAAGAGATACAGCTATCTTGATACATATTAAAACTGACTCTGAATAAATGAAATTTGAAATGGGAATTTTTTTTAGGACCCATTCAAGAACATTTACATTTGTAAGTTAAAAATATTCTTTCTTTTTTTTTCTTACTAAAAATTTAAACAGAACAAAATTAAAATAATGAAGATGTTTTCTCTTATACTTATTGTAATTACCTCTTCTGCTTGAAATTTTATTTTTTGGCCTCATATGAAGCAACAGATCACTACAGCCAATTTGTGGTTTTAACAATCAGAAGTTACTGACTAATGATGCTATTCATATTTGGGTTGGGAATTAAAGGAGACTGTGTGTGCGTGTGTGTGTGTGCGTGTGTGTGTGTGTGTGTGTGTGTGTGTGTGTATGCTTATATTTTAGTATTTTCTTCATCACTGAAATGCCAAAAACAATTTGCAAAGCTATTCTGAATTTTTGGTGTTCTCAAACTCAAGGTCGTTAATCTCTTTTTAAGTTCTTTTTTCAATCTTGTAAATATTTCCAGTTATTTTTTGAAAAAAACATTTTTTAAGAGAAAATAGGAACTTTTGTCTCTATACTGGAGCAGAAGAAAAATGTTTTAAATGCCCTCCACATTTACTACTTTACTTGTACAACTTGGATGCCTTTCTATATATTTAGTTTCATTCAAGTTTTCCACTCTTCATTCTGAAAAGGAAGCAAAATACTGAATCCTTTTTCCAAAAGAAAATGTTTGTAGTGTCATGAAAAATGAGAACAGATGGCCCTGCAGAGCTTTGGGGAGAATGTCGCACTCCAATTCAAATTGTTAGGCAAGTCAGAGACAAACTTGAAGCTACCAATCATTGCAGTGATTTGTATGACTCAATACAAAACAAAGAGTTACAAGGTAGAATTTTGCCTTCTTACATTAACTAAAAGACCTTTTACTAATTTACAGTCCAGATTTGACTAAGTGGATGCCCCAGGTTTTGTTAGGAAAAAGAATAATCAGGGAAAAGCAGTCCTCATCACTTCAAATGTATTCTATAATTTTGGGCTTCACAGTGGGCAAGATTACTCAGATGCAGTGTGACAGCGTATTAGTGAGATGAACAGATCTTCCAAACCTGGAGTCCTCTGCTCTTTTGCCTCCACTTTTAACTAGATTAGCTTTGCAGTGCATGAGGGTTTGGGTTGTGTAAGGTGCATTAACTTCTCCCCACACTGTTCTGATTGAGTAGCAAAGCATCTATTACCAATACCATATCCAAAGTGACGTTTCCATACAGGCTGCCTGCTGTTTCATTCATAACCACAAAACAGACTGAAATGACTTTACTTCTTTTTACAACTTGCAAAGAGTTAATGGACTGTGCTGGACCCCTGCCAAAACCTTTAAGGAATTTTATTAATGTGTTATGAGGCTGGGAGACCATAGTATGGGATTCTATTGGTTATTCATCTTAATGAATAAAACTATGTATGCACAATTAAAGCCACGTTCTCTATCAATTGCCTTCTAATAAAGGTTGAGTCTTTGTCAGGACTCGTCATTACATTCACTGATCAATTTTGATTCTTTTTTTCCTCAAACCTAAAGTTATCAGCAGTGTAATAACGTGGACTTTGTTTAAAGAAATACCAGCTTAGTATTTGAAATGTGAATAATTATTTAATGATGAGATGAACGTTCTTTAGCAAGTGGTAAAAATGACTATTTAAAAAAAAACCCATGGTGAAAAACCTAGTCATAATCTGCTGCATTTCCTCATTATTTATAAAAAAATAAATTGGCCTAAGATCTATTGATTCTTCATTAGACAGAGATAACATAAGTTTGTGCAGATCATGTGGGAAAGGGATATATGAATAGGCAGCATTAAATATTTTTTTTCTGTCTACTCTGTTCTGACATGTCAGTTATCAGAAAACATTTTTATTTTCATACAATTTCATTGTTCTTTCACCTCTGACATTTTCTCCCCACCGCCCTAGAGATGGAGTGTTTCAAGTAGGGAATGAGGGCAGAAATCATATCATATTGAAAATAAATTTTAAAACAGACTGAATGAATGAGTAGGTCTAGTCAAATTTAATGCTGTAGCTATTGGAAAAAAGGATGAATATTTTGCATCTTTTGAAATATGTACTTTCTCCCCCAAGTAGAATACTGCATACCTTAAAAAGAATGTTGAGGCCTTCCCTGGTAGCACAGTGGTTGAGAGTCCGCCTGCCGATGCAGGGGACACGGGTTCGTGCCTCGGTCCAGGAAGATCCCACATGCCGCGGAGCGGCTGAGCCCGTGAGCCATGGCCGCTGAGCCTGCGCGTCCGGAGCCTGTTGCTCCGCAACGGGAGAGGCCACAACAGGGAGAGGCCCACGTACCGGAAAAAAAAAAAAAAAAAGAATGTTGAATGGTCCTTTTCAGTTTGTGAAAATAACCCCAGGAACCTAAAATGAGGAAAACGTCCAGGGAATTTTATGGCAAAATGATTTTCATATTATGGTCGGAGTGACCATAATATGGGGAAATTTTACACCATTTTATAAAAAGTAGTTGTGAAGAGTTATTTAAAACAAAACTTTGGGGCTTCCCTGGTGGCGCAGTGGTTGAGGGTCCGCCTTCTGGTGCAGGAGACACGGGTTCGTGCCCCGGTCCGGGAAGATCCCACATGGCGGAGCGCCTGGGCTCGTGAGCCATGGCCACTGAGCCTGCGCATACGGAGTCTGTGCTCCGCAACGGGAGAGGCCACAACAGTGAGAGGCCCGCGTACCGAAAAAAAAAAAAAAAAAACAACTTTGGTAAGTGAAACTACCAAGAGGATGTGAGTATATTACACTTGCAAAGCAGCAGAATAAAAGTTTAGGCCATGTCTGTTTTTATAGATTTAAGTAAGTTAGTATGAATAAGTATGAATCTTAAGTCATACTAAAGTTTCTGAGACATAGAGTCATCTCTGGTTTTGCCTGTAGTGGAAATGAGAATAATTCAATTTTCTTGAATTAACAAATTTAGAAATACGCGTAATTTATTTCTCTATTTGACAATTAAACCTTGATGTTAGAATGGGTCCCGATTGCAATGAGAATTCAAACAGCCATTGAATTTAACACCTAGTGGTTTATTCTCTTAAAGATGAGCCGGCACTTTGCCTTGAGTTTTAAAGATGACCTACCTTGAGGTCATTAAAATAAGATTACAAATATGAGAATAAAATGTGAAAGATGATTCAAAGTGACTTGGGTTGGGGGAGAATAGGGCTGTTTGGGGAATGGGAAATAATCTTTCAACTTAGATTTTGAACACTGGGTGTAGCTGGCCATATTTTCAAGTGGAGGCATCATCTTGTGGTCCTTGACCTTGTGAGTTTGATAATTCTGTGCTCTGTGTTGTAACTAACCACCTAATCTGAAGCAAAGAAGTATTTTGACCTGTACTCTTTCTTTGAATCTCATTCACCCAAGGAGGAGGACATGGTGAGAGTGGAGTTGGTGGATCTCAGGTGGCAGGGGAAGCTGGCTCTCCTCTGCAGCCGTGTTGTATCAGTAGACAAATGATCAGACCCTAAACCCTGGTTAAGTACAGCTAAGACTGCAGTAACATTTATGGGAAAAATGGCACAGGGGGAGAAATCAGGCTGTCATTTGCGAGATGTGGCTTAGAGGGGGAATTACTTGATCCTGTGGTGAAGTCTCAGGACTTTGGTGGGAGATTAGGAGGTTTGTGGGGAATGAAGAGGGCAGTGGCTTTGAAAAGGGTGTCTGGTGGTCACATGTTATCAAGGCGCTGAGCTGCTCCTGCTGAGCTGGCCCTTTGCCTTTCAACTGCATGCACCGACTTAGTCCTCAATTTGTGGGCTGCCACGGGCAAAAAGGGTTTTCTGGTCTCATCCTTCTCCCAGCCTGTGCACATTGCCAAACCACAACGTAAACTCACCACAATCAGCAGGCTCCACTCAAGGGAGGCTTCCGCTGGGAACACTGGGACGTTATGTGTCAAAAATTAGGAAAGTTGCCCAAAGAACCTTGTCACTGTAGAGGAATAACCTCTACCTGGACTTTCTTTCTTTTTGGATCTGATGGTGCCACTTCTAATTTGAGGAAACAGCAGATTTAGGTGGGACTCCAGAGTCAGATTTGCTTGAGCTTAATTCCTGGCTGTTTTAGTTGTTTGAAGAGTAGCCCTGGGCAAGTTTTCTTATCTGAAAATGGGGATAATAATAGTACCGATCCTACAGTGTTTATTGCAAGGAGGAAATCCACATATGGTATTGAGAACACTGCTGGATATGTAAACAAATGCCCATTGACTGTTAGCCTTACTATTATCTCATTACTCTCTATCCACAAGGTATTTGCTGTTGAAGGAGAGGATATGAGAACGTTTAAGAACATACAGCGTATGAGGCACTGGTGCTTTGCATAACTGATTGCATTGATCCACACTAGGATCCTTTCCAGTGTAGGGATCAGCTTTATATGTATTTCAGTGTCTTGTGTACTCAACAAGACATAAAGTGTATGATTTTCAGAAACTTATATTTTAGCTGGGGACGCAGACTGTACTTGGCAATATATATCCAACATGACCCACATAAGAAAAAAGAAACAAACAGAATCTGAAACTGTTTTTTAGTTTTTTGTGTAAAACATGTTGTCTTAATCTCATATTTCTGTATACTATAGCAGAGTCTCTGCATGTAGTAGGTGATAGATCAACATTATTGAATTCCTCTCTTTGTTGAACAGTTGGTCATTTTAGAATTGGGAACTCTCAAGGAAGGAAAGTTAGAAGTTAGCAGCATCAAACCATAAACTCACATGAAAGTTAAAAAAAAAAAAAAAAGCTCAAGTTTTGAAAGTATTTGTAAGTTAACAGTGAATTAGAGATATTTTCTGAACACATCAACTTTGGTTCACCAGCCACTTAAGAGTGGCCTGGTGTTGTACAGCTAAGTGACTTTGATAACTAATTAAACAACGGCTAAAAATTCCTATATGTCTTTTGTGCAGAATTATAATAATGGTGAGAAAATCTTCTGCCTTTAAAAGGTCCAAGAAGTATGTATATGTGGGCGCCTATATATGAAAGTTAATATACATATATATAGATATATATAGATATATATATATTTCAGGTGAGTACTGGGGAAAGGACAGCATTCAAAATATACCATTAAAGAGACGTTAGAGGTTCTTCTGTTATGATGGGGATTTTTAAAAATGAAGTAGAAATTATTGGTGTGGCTGCACTGAGTGTGTGGACTTATAATTAAAGCTAGAAAGCCTGGGCCTTTAGTGAATAAGCGCTATGTGTATAATGAGTGCCACCGGTCTATGTCAGCATTATGGAATTCATCTTTCACCTCTGAATTATCTCTCGGCAGAGGCAATGTTGGATTCATTTGAAGCTTAGAATTACGGAACAGTAATCGCTACCAGTAATGATTATAGGATAGTACACGAGGCCTACTGTGTCTCTCAAACTGAGCTTAAAATTGTGGGACACCCTAAAAGAGAAAAATCCAATGACCTCATTATGCAATGTTTGGCAGCTGTGGACACAGCATTTTAGCTGGGACTTAAGTTTAAAAGAAAAAAACAGGACAGAGACAATATGTATCTTGCGAGATCTAGCTGCACCTCGGAAGCATTTTACCTTTATTTGTAATTCAAGTGTTTTGTACATTCCTACCACGAGCAAACTGGGTGGCTGGAGTTCCATGCAGCCCCCCTCTGCCCGGCCCTCCCTCCTTTTGGTCAGCCCTTGGAACTTGCAGTCACTATGGATTTGGTCTCAATTTTTACAATTAAGTGGGTTTTGTGCTATGTATGTTTGCCATAGAAGGGTATAAAACTTTTTTTCCCCCTCAAATTTGTTACTTTAATGATGTCAGAGAAGCATAGCCCCTTAACAAAAGAGAAGGAAGCAAATTAAATATTTTTTTTGGTTTTCATTTTGCATACACATGTGCTTTGCCAAAGACTCTAAATCCAGGTCAAAATCATGCGTTGCAAATGGGAAAATGTGGCCTTTGCTCTTGCTTTTCTGTAGTATATTTCCCTATAGTGAGGTCTTCTTACTTTACTTTTTTTCCCCACAAAATTACGCGAGTTTCTCTCATAGGCAGCAATCGTTGTGGGCATAGGCGTCACTGAAAAATGGAGGCGAGTGGAATTCAGAAAAGACCCCTGTCACCACCTTTTAACTTGGAGCCTTGCAGTATTACTTTGTAGTTAGTTTTTCAAGCAGCTCTTTTAAAAAAAAACCAGTTGTGGTAGCAGGACTTCTTTCTGTGGGAAATGTGCGTCTTGGCTTCCTCAGAGGCCGCTGTGGGCCCGCCCGGCCGCCGCTGCCCTCTGCCCTTGGCGAGGCGGGCCGGGCCGGCGACATTTCAGGAGGCCGCTTGGCAGCCATTTTAGATCCTGCCCGCGCACAGGGCTCCTGGCTGCCAAGAGCTGCCGCCGCTCCGTGCCAAGACACTCTTGGCAGTGGAGATAAACTTTGTAGAGATACACAGTCCAGAAATATCTTATAATTACAAAGCACAGGGGGCAGAATGTTTTTACAATACAGCTGTGCTAATGTAAACATTTAATTTGGCAGCCTTCTCCACCCACTTTTCAATTAACCGGGTTTATGCAGATACTTTAGGTCTGTAATAAACTTTATTGCTACTTCTCTTAGAGTACAGTTTATGAAACACAGATTGGAGGGTTTTTTTTGGGGGGGGGGTTTCCATCCATTTAGGAAAGCACATGGTGAAGTTGTGTTGCCATGAAGTGGAAGTGTAAGCTTTCTGTCTCAAAAACTGCCACAGACCTGGCTTAACTGAAACAATGGCTTTAAGGGAAAAAATGTGGAGGTGTGTCCTTTGGCTTCTAAAGGCTGCAAGAGGATATTAATAGAAAGAGGTAAAATCACTTATATGGCTACAAAAAGACACTTGTGTTGGTGATCATTAAAAAAGATAAATGTCTCCTGCAATGTATGAGACTGTTTCAGAGATAAATTCCCAGTAACAGTTCTTACAGATATAATTATAATAATTGTGTAATCGCCGTGATAATTATTCTTATGGAGTGAAAGAAATAATTTTCTATCTAAAGTAGCATTCAACTGTTCAGCTCGCAAAGCTAGTCAATAGATCCTTTTCAGCTAACCTAAAAAATGGTAGAGGTCATACAGTTTTAAAGCTAAATTTGGTTTTAATTGACATTGTGAAAAGGAAATTTTTTCATAAGGAATATGACATCACATTTCAGGATATCTCTTTGCACAGATTTGCTTACACATTTCTCAGATAAATTAGAGAATATCATATAAGTGCCATACATATGAAAAGTTTTTTTTTTTTAAAGACAGAAAACTATTTTCAACTTGTATTTTCATGTCTTACTATTTAGAAACTTTGCCTTGGTTGTGGTTTTTCAAAATTAGCTTTTTATTTCGCATAATGATGGATTTCCATAATAGAAAACCATTCTTATAATATTTTCCTCTCAGGACTCCTTTTGAGTCCCTCGTTTAACCTGGCTCCATCATCACTCAATCTATGGGTGTGACCATAAAGTAATTTTCAATCTGAAGTTGTATTTGACTATTCAGCATCCAAAGCTCATCAACAGATTCCTTTCAGCTACCTGAGAGACGGTGGAGGTCAGAGAATTTTAAAGCTGTGGTCTCAGTGTTTTGTCTGCTCATCACAGCTAAACAAGGCATTTAGAACAGCTCTTATTCTCTCAGATGTTTTACTCGTTAAAAGTCAAGCAAAAAAAATGTTTGTCTCACAGCTAAATCTGTGTGTATCATGTTAATTTTATTTTCAAAATGTGATAATTGAGGGACTTCCCTAGTGGCGCAGTGGTTAAGAATCCACCTGCCAATGCAGTGGACATGGGTTCGAGCCCTGGTCCGGCAAGATCCCACATGTTGCGGCATAACTAAGCTCATGCGCCACAACTATTGAGCCTGCGCTCTAGAGCCTGTGAGCCACAACTATTGAGCCGGTGTGCCACAACTACCGAAGCCCGTGCGCCTAGAGCCTGTGCTCCGCAACAAGAGAAGCCACCGCAGTGAGAAGCCCATGCACCGCAACAAAGAGTAGCCCCTACTCACCACAACCAGAGAAAGCCCATACGCAGCAATGAAGACCCAACGCAGCCAAAAATAAAAATAAATAAATAAAAAATTTTAAAAATGTAATAATTGAGGATAATGTTTATTTATAAATTTTAAACAGAGCTCATTTTACCTACTGGTAAGTGATGAAATTCAGCACAATGCAGATTAAATTGTAAGCTGCATGAAGAGAAGAACAAATCATGTTTTGTTCTCTTTGTAGACTGAGCCCCAGGGATGATACATGGAACACTGTAGGCGCTCAATCTTGTGTTTTGTTTTGTTTTTGTAAACAAACAAATGGGTAAATCTGGTAAGTACAAGTCAGAATCCTAAATATTGAGTTTTAATTAATTGTATAAACTGGTAGGTCATTGTGAAGCTTTTCTATAGATTGCTTTGTCTTTCTTTGGGGAATTAAAGCTCTTCGTCTCAGTGTCTTCATGGATGGTATATCCAAGATAACAGCCTTTCTGCAGCTTAAGTGAATTCCCAGAATTACACAGGGTGAATGCAATATAAGGAGGTCACAGTCTTATGCAGGGAAGCAGCATATAAAGCAACCAACCATAATGCAGTGTTCAAGTCCTATATTGGAGACATGAGCAAGCTGCTGTGGGCCCTGGGGTGGGGTGGCCTCCCTAGGAGGGAGAAAGTAAGGTTCAGAAAAGAAAGACAAAATTCAAGGGCTTTGAAAGATGAATTAAGAGTTTGTTTAGCTGTGAAGAAAGGATACTTCAGAAATAGAAACCATATGGGCAAAAGCGTAGCGACCTGCAGTTGCACCACGTATTCTACGAATTTCTAGAGTGTACTAGAGTTTACGTGTTGGGAAGTTGGGCATAGATATAAGAAGGGGTGAAAGAAGAAGGTTGTCTGATGGCTGTAGTGAGCGATGAGGCTAGGCTGGGGCCAGATGATGAAGAGGTCACGGGTTGTTCTGGGCAATAAGGAGCCATCGAAGTGTTTTAAGGTTTGAAGTGATGTGATTCCTGGTGGAAATGCAGAGGTTGGAGTCTGGCTTCATTGTGAGTGATAAATCCTAATGGCCTGAGGAGGCGGAGGCTATTGTCAGAGGACACAGGAAGGCTCAGTGAGGGATTTTAGGAGCATTTCAGAAGGAGATGAGGGAGTGAATGTAGGAGATAGAGTCTAGGCCAACAGTTGAACATGAGGCATTAGGGAGATGGGGTTTCCAGACGCCTGAGTTTTCAGCCTGGGCCACTAAGTGGGTATGGGTGCCCTTAACTGGTATGGTTGGGGGCACTGAGAGAGTACCTGGATTGTGTACTAGTAACACTGGGAGAGATGTTGCAGTTAAAAAGAGAGGTTAGGGCTAGAAATTGAGATTTAGAGTCCCCTGCAAATGGGTAATATTTGTAAGCATGGAGCTGGTTGAGTTTGTTCAGGGGGAACAAATGAAGACAAGATGGGGGACCACTCGGTGGGTTGTCTTAGGTGTCACCAACATGTAAGAGGTCTACAGATGAGGAGATAGCCATAGAGATTGGAAAGAAGCCCCAGAAAGACAGGCTTAGAACTAGGAAGGATTGGTTTCCCAAAGGAAAAGGGAAGGGAGAATTTTTAAAAGTTGGGGATACTTAGTGTCCAAAGTCAATTAGGTGGAGTTTGGGAAGTTCAAGGTAAGTTGCAGCTTATAGAAGTAGTAATTTTGGAGTTAGGACACATCTAGACTTACTGACTCTGAGAGCTTGGTATTGGGCATAAAGATTATTATTAATATTTGCTCATTTTAAATGGTGATCAGGGAGTATTAAGTTTTGCCCTTGTCTTTTACCCCTCAGCATGTAACTTCACCAAAACAGATTCAGTCAGACTGTGGTCCTGGGTTGCTTAAAGGATGAATGTTCTGTAGACCTTAAGAAATATCTGGCAGAAAGCAATGGATTATGTTTCTTTGTAATCTCTTCTTCTAATTCTGAGGGAAATTTGCAATTTTTCCATCTAACTTCACCATCGGCTACTCTTTTGAAAGAAGCAGAAGCTACTTTGAAATTTTTGTGTGAGTTTTGGAGAAGGCATGAACAATTTCATAGAAAATAAAAGGAAATTTTCCCAACCACTGAGCACATCCTTTTAATTGCTCTTACCAAGCCTTCATACATTCCCCTGGGGGGAAATTACACTCGCAGTTCCAGGTCCCAGAATTCACCGTGTTAACAGCAGCGGCGAGGAGCAATATATTTGCACAGTTCCTACTGTACCCTTCTCCCTGTGTGACTCCCCAGTTGAGCAGTAAAAGACTCCAAAAATGGTGATATTATACTAGTACATACAGATTCTACTAGAAAATACGTTTGCGCCAACTAACATGTAAGTGAAAACAATAGCCTACTGCAAACTGGGTGCAGTTCTGTGGTCTCCTGGGATATCTTAATGGGTTTTGTTAATTCCTTTTTTTAAATGCCTGTTGCCTTCAAACGTACTGAGGTCCATCCTCAGTACGCAATGTCGACTTCAGAGTTTCCTCTGAATGAAACTAAATGAGCAAGTAGAACGCTTGTTAGTTAAAATTGAAAGCATGAACATACATGGCCCTTTCAAAAAGCAAAATGTACTGGACTCCAGTTCATCTTTACTTGGTTTTATCTCTCCAGCCCTCAACCATCCTAAGATGCTGCTTCACCACTTCCTCAAGGAAGCACAAACAGGAGCAAATCAAGTTTCCGAAAGTAAAGTTGGATCCTGTTTAAGTAGATTAGGGTCTGGCACACCGTTTAACTTTATCAGGCATTTAAAGTGGAGGATGTACACTGTAGCCGGCTGCGACTTGCCAATTAGCTGGGCTTTCCCCACTGTTTCTGGTTTGGCAGGGATGAGGGTGGTTCACCCTGCTGCACTGCTGCCTGCCAAGGACACATGGCCAGTTCCCGGCTTCCTGTCTTCCTCTTTGTGTCCTGGCCTGGCCTTCCAGGGAGCTGCCAAGACACCATTGCCAAAAATCTTCCTTCGGAAAGGTCAAGCAACCTCAAGTCACCTATGCCAATATTTGTGTTTTCTTTTAAATCCTTCCGTGCTCGACTTGGAGAAAAGCGTACAGCTGAACATGTAGAGAGTGGAACCTGGGGTCACTTTGGATCACTTGGATAAAGCAACAGAACCCAGAGAATCCCTTGGCCAGTCAGGGTATGATGTTTCCAGTAGAATTCTATTTAAAGCTCTGTGAAGTGTGATAGAGTTCAGAATGGTTCGATGTGGATTTGGATTTAGTTTGCTTTTTAGGATTCACTCTACGCATGTGAGTTTTGGCTGTAGCTCACTGCTGGTGCATCCCGTGGCAGGGAGAGAGAGAGATTAAAATGGAAATTGGTCTTGGCTTGAGGCCTGCATTTTTGTTTGTTTGTTTTTGATAGGACTCTGTAGTCGCATGCTACTTTTTGCTTTCCGGTTTGTGAGAAAGCATCCTTGTAAGCGGTGTGAGAACAGCGCACAAAGGAGTTAACCTGGGGTGCCTGTTGAAAGTGCTATTTGCTGGCCCCAGCACTGCTATAGGAATCACAGCCACTGGGGGTGAGGTCCAGGAATCTGAATTTTTAACAAGCATTTCAAATGATTCTGATGCTCGTTAACACTTGTAGACTGAAGGTGTCACTGATTGTGAAATGAAGATAAGGCAAGTAGCATTATTGTCACCAAACAGCAAATGGTCCCACATGTTTCCTTCAGTTGATCGTTTGGGAGACCTAGATCTTTTTCTTTTCAACTTCTACTCTTTTTATTTATTTTTTTATACAGCAGGTTCTTATTAGTTACCCATTTTATACATATTAGTGTATATATGTCAATCCCAATCTATTGGGAGACCTAGATCTTAATTTGAATCTTTAGATTGTATGCAAACCACCAACAACAAATGCTTTTCGGAAGATTGAAATTAAAAAAAATACTAATAAGAAACATTAAATAAATGCCCCTTATTTGAACCCTAAATTTAAAGATTTTTAAAAAGGTTTTTCCCCGTGACACATAGGGCCACCACAGGTTGTATACAGAACAACTCTAGTTGTCTTCCCAGCTGCAGTCCACACTGTGATGTTCCTTGGAGTTCTGTAGTGTGATGGGCCTTAGAGATACCTCTCATCAGAAGAAAGTTTCATGTCGCTAATATTTCAAAATACAAGGCAGTTTTTTTCTTTATTTTGAAAAGAGTCCATTGGAGGAATATGGAGAACTGAGCCACCTACTAATTCTCATGGCTGTTGTCATTTAATAGGGGAAACACTGTATGTTCTGCCTGTAGATTCAAGGAAAGTACAACATAGCCCCAATATTCTCTTTTGGGTTTTCATGTAAAATTTGTGCATAGCATTTCTTCCCTAAGCTCAGTTTAATTTTCTTGTATCTTGTGATATGCTACCTCTGTTGGTAAGGATGGTATAGCCTTGAACCTTTTTTTGTCCTTTGTTTTATAGCACTCCTAGAGTTAGGCCCAGGTTACCTTTGCAATTTTGCCTTTTTTTCTCCTAAATTATTTCCAAAATTTGCTGAAAAGCTGCAGCCTCAGGGACACCTCTGCCTTTCTGACATGACTAACGAACGCTCCACTAATGTGGAACACATGTTCTGTCCAAGTTTACATATAGCCTTGGGCTCCACATTTGCAACTTCAGCATCTTCCATTGAAAAGAAACAGCGTATTTTTCCTTAAACTCCCCCTTTGCTTCCCCTTGAACCATAGTCTTTTCTAACAGTAATAAGGAAATGTGGTTATGGGTATAATTGCCATGAGGCAATTGTACTCTAGAGGACTGGCAGAATTTACTTTTCTATATCTGAGGGCTGGGCTCCATCAAGAAGCTCCATTTGCAAATAACTCAATTAGAATAATCACGACAATGTCTTTATTTTTATGGCAGCGTTCCCTATAGAGATCAAAGTGTGTTAGAGATGTCCTATCAGATTCATTGTTCCAATACCCAGTGGACTGGAATAAAAAAGTTTTATTATAGCTCATTTGAGATAGACAGTTGAGGCAGAGAGAGGGTAAGTGACATCCCAGAGGTCGCCAAGAAAGTCAGTAGGGGAACTGCAAAGAAGAATCCAGGTTTCCTTTTACTCTGCAGGTTATCAAGCTACGTACATTCTTTCCTGGCCATTGGAAAGGATGAGAATAAAGCCAACCTCTTTTCAGATTGCAAAATCATGTGGGTGAAAGTGCTTTGAAAATTGTAAGGCATTGTTGCTGTCTTTATCACTTCGTGCAAATGGAAGGTGAGAAAGAACCTTACTGTCAGTAGCTAGTTGTTCCAACTCATGTGTCATGGGTTTTGCAAATTCTTGATTGATGGAGCCCAAACTATCACTCATCTTGATCATCAGTGAAAGACCAATGAAAACTTACATTTATAATTCTGAATTTAAACAATACATTTAAACATCTTATAGCTCTTTACAATTCTTAAACTGTAAAAGTTCCATGAGATTGACAGCAAACTTTGAACCAGTCAAGAAGCTGATGATCAAAGTTTCTGTGGTTAAATAAACTACCTAACAAAGAACTGATCTAAGTATTCTGATTTTTTTTTAAGGTTTTTACTTATAGACTCTATAATTCTGAGGGTAGGTGTGAGGAACTTAGGCCCTGTTTTTTAGTGGGAATAGGAGAATTGAGAGTAAAATTGCTACAAATCTCATAGTCTGATTTCAGAGAGCCTTGGAGGACACATCCTCTGGGGAAGAGACGCAATTAACGCAATGTTCTTAATTACTATTGTTTGCTTGGTGGTTAAAGGTGGCGTATTTTGGTGTAAGGCTGTCGGCTCTAAAACTGCCCTGTGTGCTGGTGTGGGGGAGGGGAGTCGTGAGTGGTAACGTTCCCTCCCTTGAACAGGAATCCCTTTTCCCAACCAGGAGCTGAAAAATCAGAAATGCCCCAAATTATCAGACCTTGCCTTCTATTGGGAAAAATGAGAAGTTAGGCACAATAGAAATACATGAGGTTTTAAAGCTCTCTCTTTGCTTTTCAAAGAAAGTTCTAGAGTAAGTTCCTATTTCTTCCTTCTAACCCACATAAATGGAGCTGTCTTCCACTTATCATAGGTCCTCCCTGTTCATCTCATGGGAAGAGTAATGGCCTTGAGACTATCTCATCATCACTGCACCTCTTGTTGTGTCTTATTGCTTAATGAATGTTAAGCTGAAAACAAATCCAGGTAAACAGGGGAGCAGAAAATAAAGTTCAGCCAATGTGAGCTTGTTTGTAAAATAACGTAGGGAAAAAAATCCACCTTTTAGGATCATTTTTAGCATGGCGAATGGACTGAGGAGATAAGTACTGTTCTCTACCAGTTGATTGGATTATATCAGTTAATTTATTCCAGTGTTGGTAATTGCTGGATGATACTAATAGAAAACTTTCAGTAATTATTTTATTATTATTATTGGTTGGTTTATCCTTTCAAAGGAAAGTTTGAAAACCGTTTTCTTAAGCACCCCCTCTTTTTTCTTCCAAATGTCCTTACTGGATTCCTGGGCTCCTTTTTCCTCTTTTGTGTTGTCTGTTGTATTTTGGTTTTCATGGTGTGACATACACATCCATAATACCACGAAAGATTCCTGCTCAGTGAAGAGAGAGTTGAGCAATGTGGTCACTTTGAAAACACAAGGGTCACTGTGAGTGGGAGCCTAATGTGAGGAGGAAGCTTTGGCTTGGGGTCCAGGTTGGGGTAAGCTAACTTTCGTATTCAAGTTGGGTCTGGAACCCTGACTTCATTGCCATCACTAATATTGCCATTGAGTAAACAAAGCTAAGTAAATGAGAATGATGCAGCAGCCCAATAAAAGTCTTCTCATTTGTAGTTTATATTTTCAAGCAAAACCCAGAAATGACCATTTTCTTAGAGATTATTTCTGCTTCATGTCCTTGCAAAATTAGCTAGACTTTTACCCCATCTTTACTTCATTAAAGTGTTCCTTAGATATAGAGTCTGCTAGAAAATCGAATATTTTGTCAACAAGATGTAAAAATGGCAAGCATCATTTTCTTTTAAGTAGCTGTTGCTCTTTCTTTCATTTCTTAACCAGTGTCACGGGAGGGAGAAGGGCTAATGCTCCCCTCAGGCAGGTAACAGAGCTTCTCAGGTTCATGACAGGAAGCTGTAACATTCCAACCTTGCTGTCTTTGTTAGTTGGTTTCAGTTCTGCTTAGGTCAGTGGTACCAAAAGTCCTCCTCATCTTCCAGGAGTTGAATGGTCCTATGAAGTAAATTAATGGTTTCAGTCTAAGCCTTGGGCAGAGAGACACCACAATTAGCACTCCCTGGTACCTGCGTTGGCATTCTCAGCCAACATGCCAAGACCGAAAATTTCTTTCCAGGTCAAGCATAGCACATTATAAAGAAACTTAGGGAATGTCACACTAAAAGATTTACTCTTTCCATGAGAAAGAGAGAGACCACGCTCATGCCACTGGGTTGAGGTGATACAGTCTGCCTCCAGTATTAAAAAATCATTTCCTTATAAACGTTTCAGTGTTATTTTGTTCCATTATATCTGCTGTGACGTTTGTAAGTGGATGGAGATTTTCTGTTTATTGGCTTCCAGCCAGATCTTCAAATACATTGTTTGAAGGCGGAGATTACTTCTTCTTTGCTCTATCAGCCCATTTGTAGGAGGGTGCCTCTTTACACCTATTTCTGGGCCAGTTACATCTGTCCTAATTTCAGTTATCTGCTTGGTATAATGTAAGCAATTCAATTTCATTTGTTTTATCTTGTCTCTGAGTTATATATTCCTATGTGATGGCTCTTAAATCACAGAATCCAGATGTAGAGTACATTGGAAGAACTGGGGATAATTTCTTATTGTCTTTTTTTTGGACGGCAACTTATTGCAAAAGTTTAAGTGTAGAATACTGTGGGTGTAGTAAAAAAACCTGGTTAACATTTAGATTCACTTTCTATCTGGCATTAGGCTTCCTGCCCCTTGTCCATGTTGCCAGAGAAATTCAAGGACTGTCTCTATCTCGTGGTCTCAGAATTATTCCTGTAGTTTTCAATGCCTGTGCAATATGTCTACTGTCATGTTATGAAGGTTGTCTCTTAGCTTACTCATTGCGCTATAATGATCTCATTGGAAATAAAACGGAGGGATGGGAAAATGCAAAAAGTAGAAATTATTGTTCATCTTACTTTATGCTCATTTTATGCCTATTTAGACTATAACTCATTTTCTTTTTCAATAAATATTTATTGAATTAAATTTACAAATTTTGCCTTAAGTGACAAAAATTGACTAAATAGATTTCAGGCTCAAGTTTAAAAAAAATTTAATAAACAGTGATTTTCGGTTGATACCCTCTCCATATGATGTTTGGTGGTAACTATCACAAACCAGAGCACTAATGTTTAAGAAACATGAAAATAAAACTTTTGGGATGGGGGGGTGGGAGAGTTCAAAATGACTGAGAGGAAACACAGGGTCGTGGTATTAGAGTGCAGTGCTGGCAACTGAGTACACCCACCAGGCACTGGTGCCATCCTGTTAAAGTTTCATCAGAAAAAGGTGGCACCATGTGAATTGATGCTTTATGTTTTCTGCAACGTCACTTCCCTCTAGTGGGGTGTTATCTATCACACTGTAAAATATCAAGCATATCCATACTGCTTGCATTTGTGATTGTAAAGTTTTAGTATTGTGAGTTCACATACTTCCCTATACACACAAACATAAGCATTTTTGTTACCTCCTATTTGTGGAGTGTTCTAGTAAAGCACCATAGATTATGCAGTTCCGATTGAAGAAAATGCTTCTGTCTATTCTTATTTTATGAATTTTCCAATGTGAAAATGCTAGACGTCAAGTGAGTGAACTATTTCCTAGAGAAAAAAGAGTAATGCTGAAATTATTTCTCTTTTCTAATATATATTATTCTTAGGTTGATATATGTTGGTCTATATTTAAGACAACTTTTTTAGTATCTCCACATGATATCGTTAGATATTCAGATAATTGATAAGCAACTCAAAGTTGTTTATGAGATAGAAATAAATGTACAACGTTCTATAAAAATAATCGGGCTCATAACTTGATCCAGTCAAGGAGCAGACAGTCATGTTTGTAGGAAAATCACATACACAAGGAAAAACCCAGGTATCATGTTAATTGTTAAAAGTTGGATGGAAAGACTAAGTCTGAGTAGGTAAAAAGAAATAGTAAGCCTGGATGGGTGGGTATGAATAGCAGAGGATCTGCTGGAAGAGATGGATTTAGAGCTTGGCGTTGAAAATCTGATTAATTAAATTAATCTTCTTTAACGTTGATTATCTTTGCCAATATCGTGCATTATAAAACACATTGGGGTATAGCGTTTTGTACCGTGCGTACTGAGCGGTGACAGTGCTTTGTCACCTTTTTCATGAAAATCATAACAATGACTTGAAATTTATTAATATTCTACATGGATTATATTTAGTCTACTACCTCTAACTCTATTACCTGACATCTATTTTAGAGTGATGAATATGTCAAAATGTATCCATCAGGATGCAGAAAAATAGAGCTCCTACCCGAGTCCACTAGAAAGAATTACCAAGGGGAGACCAATTACAATGATGTTAGAACAGGTAAAAACCCAAAGGGCCAGTGAGGCAAGCCAGACATTAGCATCTGTAGGAACCTACTACTGCAACTAAGGCTGGAGGTAAGGGGAGGAGGTGGTGTTGCCAGAGCCCTTGGAGACCACAGGGAGAGGGGCCCACCCTGTGGAATCTAGAACACAAAGGAGACAGCCATTGCTTGGAGATACCTGTTAAAGTAGAGAGAAGAGAAGAAAACACCTCCCTTTCTCCTGTCTTCCCACTCTCCAAGTTCCACAACTCCCACCAGAGCCTCCCATTGGATGGCTCTAATTTGAAGCCAGTTGTTAACAAGCTGGGAAATGTAGTTTGCAGGAACAGAGTGAGGGATGTCTTGGAGGACAAATTATCACTACATGACAATTCTGATTTTGGAGATGGGGTGGGGGGAATGGAATTGAGGTAAGGTTCAAAGCATTAATTTTGTGGGAGGGATTAAGTTTGCAGGATATTATCCAAAGCCTTATCATACTAGTTTTTCTTACTGGCATTGAGTTACTAAAATTCTTTTTTATCCTACCGGAAAATTTAGTTTATGTTTTTTCATCAAGAGTATTATTAGATGCTTTTGAAAATTCTCCATGAATGATCTTGTTGGTTAATTTTCAATGGTTAACATACTGTAAATGTCAGGAAGTATTCGATCTTCTCTAATTAGAGCCGGTCTTTAGAACCCGAAACAACAGGTGACAGGCTCAATTGTTCTGACAGCAATTGGTAGCTCTGACAAAAAATTATAATCACCCTCTCTTTCTCCATCTTTTGGAGGTATCAGGAACGGACCAGGAGAAGTTCAACTGCCCTTGTAATCAAGCATTGTGTACAACTTGGAAATAAGGATGTGGTTTCTTGGTTCTTTTGTGATTTTGAGGGGGAGGTTGGGTATGCAGCATAGCTTGTAGTTTGTTGTTTGACTGGAAGGCAATGTCATTTTTGAAATGGCAACATAATAAGCGATTTGGAAAATTGAACGTTAGCCGTGTGTAATGTTATGGGCAATGGAAATAATCTTTGTGAGCATGGGAGATGAGTCTACAGTGAAGAACTTGACGTTGGTCTGTGTTAAAATTTTGTCACATCTGGAAGGCATTTGATGTATAAAATTACATAGGTTTGATACCGTTCAGGGTTAAGACATACGGATGGGGCATAATGCAGAAACTTGTTCTTTTTCATACTCTTTAGGTATAGCTTAGAGATTTTTGAATCATAAGGAGTCCATTTGAATCTCCATTAAAGATAAACTGAGTAAAATGACAAAATGGAAGGAATTTTGAGCACAAGGTTCACAGCTCCGTGCTCTTATACTCTCGATTCCCTTCTTTAAAGTGGATTAAGCAAGTGGGCATGCCTCTCATCATTTTTTCTCGTTTTCCAAATAACCATAGTAATGGACAGTCGATTCCATAGTAGGCTGCTATAATAGGCTTTTTATTATTCTTGTTTAAAGTTACCTGTATTTTTAACTTTCCTCTTAAAATGATCATTTGAAAAAATACTGCCCCATAAAATTATAACAAATCTTCATATTTCTGTTGAGTTACAAACTTTTCAGAGTTCTTTCAAACACATCATTCCACTTATTAGAATAATCCTGACCCTTCTCTTGGAAAAAAAGAAGGAAAAGTCATGTTCGTTAGCCATTTTTTGGTTTTTATTTTATCAGTAAAATTGAGTTACTTTCCTCTCATGCACAGTTTTCATTTGCAGGAGGAAGTTACTATCTCCTCATTTGTTTCCTCATTTTATCCTTTAAAAAAAACTTCACGATGTATTATTCAAGTAGTTTTATTCCTGGTAAATTAGCTTTTGTCCTGAAACCATGAGGACAGAAGTTCTTTGAACCACTTATCAAGGAACTGTTAGGACATTTAATACCATTATCTGCCACATCAGTAAGCTTCCTGTTTCATCAAGTGACTTCTCTGATTTTTTTCCCTCCAATATTATGATAAAATTATTTGATAAACAAAAGCAGTCATGAACGTCTGACGTACAAATCTACTTGACCATGGTGGAAATATATTATCTCTATCTTACTCTATTACTCTTCTATGTATTATACACCTTTGATTAAATACATACATTTATTTTTATATGAATACATCATCATAGACTTAAGAGCCGTGATTTAATAATAAAGCAAGGGCGACTTATTAATGACATACAACTAGTAGGGTATGTAAAAAACCCACTGATTTCTTTTCTCTAAGCTCATATCATGATTTCAACATTTTAATGATTTGGCGAAGTATCTTTTTACCTTAAATAATGGAGAAATCTGTTGAAGTAAATCATTTCTTTTTAAGAACACATGCCAATGAATAAATGAGCACAGGAAAAAATAAGGATATGACTTTTTGGTCACTGACTGAATCAGTTGCTAAATTTATATTTGTAGAGAGTTCACAGACACTTAAAAATAGACTCTATGTAGGTAATAACCAAACAAGTAAAACTTATGATTGGCATTACTGCCAATTTAATTATAATTTCAGAAAGATGAAAAGTATTTTAAGTGATATCAGCCATCAAGGTATTGTTCACTATAAAGAGTGGTCCTTTATTCAGCAGATATAAACACCAGGCAGTGAATAAGGCTAACATGTATCTTGACCCATGAATTTTACACTCCAACAGGAAACCTGTACACTAATGCAGAACTTTAATTACCTGCGTTGTTAGTGTTTTCAAGGGGAAGTATACAGTGAAAACGGAGGAGGACTAACTAGGAGGGTTTTTCTTTGGTGGGGGTGGGTGGGGGTGAGTGTGGGAAATTAAACCTTAAAGCATATTAAAACAAATCTTAGCCTTTCCGCACAAATATTTGTGCATATTTTCACTGTTGTATAAAGTTATTTTTTTCCTTTCATTCCTGTTGGAAATGACTAAGGCCAAAAACTCCTACCTTTTCTTATTCGGTTTTAAGTGATTGGGCAAGATACAAACTGATTCAGGCATGAAGTGGTTTGCTTAGGGTCAGAGCACAAGTGTTGGCAGTTACTGAATGGAACCCAGGAGTTCTGACTCTCCAGACAGTTGTGAGAAAACACGTCCTGCTCCCTGAGAAGAAAGATTGCCAACAAAATATTAGAAAGTCTTATGTCTGGTTTTAATCTAGATAAACAATATTGTATTAAGTTTTGGGGAAATACAAAAAACCGACATAGCACAGAAGGGCCACGTACACCCAGAATGTGCTAGGTGTAGGACTTAGAATAATGCCTGAAGACCCCAGGACAAAATAAAGCAGATAAGTAAGTTACTGTACCAGGCAGTGTAATTAGTGCTGTTCAGGATTTCGGTGGTAAAAGAGCATTTATTTTCCCCTGCTTTCCTTTTAAGAGAAAATTTCAGACCGATAGGATCACAAATGTTGCATTTCGTTTATGTTGAAATTTTGCATTGATTTTTCAACTTGCCTCCACAATTATGCTCTTGAGTCTGATGACATTCTGGTTTTCATTTTCAGATTCATATTTCACCAGCATTCTCTTTGCACTACATACCTTGCTATAAAATGCAGGTTTCGTGGTTTCCAAGGGAAAAAAAAAATTATATTACATAGTATGGCTGAAATCCACAATGTCTCCCAGATGGGAAAGACAGAACATTCATCTCATCTTTTCCTCCTGGATCTGGTGGGGTTTTGGAAAGGACTTCATTGTTTTCATGTGGCAGAATGCATTGGCAAATTGTTTTCTAAAGTACGCAGTGGCGTGTTCGTCTCATATTATAAGATATGGGCAGCATCGAGGAAAGATTATAAATCTTACAACTCTCCTCAGAAACTTAAAATACAGCTGGAAATGTTTTGCTTCCAACAAACATGCAATCTTCATAAAATTGGAAAAGAAATGTTTTGAATAAATAATGTTTTGGTTTATTTCTCTCTAGTGCTAGATCTATTTTTTTAGTCAAAATCATGCCATAAAACTCCTCCTTCTTCTACGCTAACACCCTTGCCTCTGTATTTATATTTTGCTGGTACATCTAAGTTTTTTTTCATTTTTAAAGTATGCCAGATTGCTTTGCCTTGTTTTTAAAGATAGAAAACTGGATTTGCTTCCAGGGACTCTTTCCCTAACTAGGCCAGTTTAAAAACTAAACAGGGATTGAGTCAGTTAATTAATTTAAATGAGATTACAAATCAAAAACATATTACGCAATCTTGATTTAATTACCACATTTTATTTACTTAATTGAAAACACACTGTAGAAAGTTTGCAATCTTGACAATGACCAGTATGGTACCTTTACATTCTAAAGGCTAACGGCTTCAAAAACAAGAAGTTTAGACGATCCTGGTTGTGACCTTTGGTTAACTCAATCCCTGGATCAGTAGAGAGTCATTGAACTTAATCTGAGGCCAGAAAGGTCAGATACGATTATCCCTGCTTTCATTTGCGGGGGTTTGGTGCTAGTTAATGAAGCAATACAAACCTCTGGTCAGACATGTTGGCAGGTTTCACACTTTTTGTGCAGGGGTCTTCCCATCTGCATTGGTGAATAGTCCCCTGGCATGAACAGATATGCTCTCAAATGGGTGTGGGATTTTCTTTTTTTCCCTGAAATTTCAGTGCCCTATGGTTTTGGCTAATTCCTTGTGAACAAATTTTGTTCTTGAGCCCAAACAAATCCTGATTTTAATCCTTGCGATATGATGCTTTGAACCTAATGCTCCTGTTAAGCAGGAAAAGGTGGCCCTTTAAAAGAAAGTTTAATAATAGAACTAGTAGAATGTGTAGGGATAAGAAATAGAGGGTATAGTACCTGTCTACTCTCTTGTTCTGTATTTTTCTTTGGTTAAATAAGTTACTTTATCTGTAAGGAGCCTCAGTATAGCAACCTCTTTTAAATCTCTGAGTTTTGCTGTATAGAAGATATATTTTAAAATCCATGTTAACCAATAAAAAGGGAGATCTGAAAGTATGGGTCTTCAGATGGAAAATAATATGGATTAAAAAGCATGATTGAAAATATGTAAGAAACCATGTCTCCCAAATATTATTTTGGTTCTGTCAAAAGTATTCAGAGAGGTTTAATGTCTCTTCCTGCTCAGAACCGGGTTTAGGGGAATGGATACAGACTCAGCAAAAGTATGTCAAGGACTCCATTAACCAAGTGACAGAGTTAACGCTTCCCATGGATAGCTAGTTACCCAAGTTTCGCAGAGGAGTGGCTGCCATATAACGTAATCTCCTGTTGAGAAGGGACAGATAGACCGAAGCAGAGAAGGAGAGGATGAGCATTTTCCCGCACATTTACATGCTTATGAGAGATAAGAATGTGCTTAGTTTCCCCAGATTCTTTCTTTGTGTTACTCTCAACCATTTAGGAGCGGAAGAAGGAAGTATTGTAAAACTTTAGTTTTGTGGCATCCCAATTGATGAAACAGTCCTCCATTAAAACTGAAGCTGTATAGATCTTTAACGTGCTGCAGAAAAAATACGGCAAATTATGTAATCGGAATTGTGATTACATGAAACCTAACTCACTATAACTCCCAGGGAAATCAGTCCTTGTAGAAAGTAAAGTGCCAAGAAGGAGGCAGGACATTTTGCACAGACGGAGAGGGAGATTCGTCTGAGAAGAATAGTTTTCTCCTCTCTCCTTGAAAAAGGTGGATGTTTTTGTCTTAACTTTGTGTTTCCCTGTTATAAAGTGCGTGGGTTTGTATCCCTTCTTTCAGGTTTTTGTTTGTCTCTTACATTGGCTTTTCTCTTTCTTAAGTGATTCTTTCTGGCATACTATATACTTAATTTGTAAAAATATGCTATTTTAGTATGTCAGTAGTTAATAATGTTTTGGAGAGAAAGAAGGGGACTATTCTAAGCCTCTAGAAAACTCTCATGGTATCTTTAGTTGACAATGGGCTATTTCTTTACCTGCTTAAAGCCAAGGAATATGACAAAGGGGCCCTTTATCACATGATGACTAATTTTAGTTCTAGCAAGAGGCTATCTGTAGGTTAACAGGTTACAGTGTGGGTTTCATTTACTCTTCTGATATCCCTTGATATAAAAGCTATATTGTTATAGAGTCATAGAATTTTAGAGCCAGAAGGGACCTGACAGGTTACCTTGTACAATCCCTTCTTTGCACCAGAATGATTATAAATAAAAATGATGCCTCTCAAATTTTTTTTTTTTTAATAAATAAAAATCATGCCTCTCAAGTCATGGTATCAGAGAAGAAAATGAATTCCTGGAATGTGTCATTTTTGGGTAGAAAGACAGCTTATATATAAGGGTCATCAAAAGCTTCTTGGCCTCTTGCTTGCAAACTAGTGGCCTGCTCCCTGGACCTCCCCCGACAAGCATCTCCTCCCTTTGTAGGAGAGAGCCAAACCTTAATTTCTGACTCGAAATAGTGCCTCTTATCTACCCCCTCCCATTTCCAAATATTCCTTCAGAAATTCAGGGAAGCAGAACTGAGCCTTACATAAGGCTGGGAGACCCACTCTGGGAATTGTGTCTCTATCCCCTTTCCTTGTCACAAAAGTTTGTCTACTTGATTTTCTTTTCCACTGGATAATTTCTTAAGGATTTATTTATTTATTTATTTAAAATTGAGGTATAGTTGATTTACAGTGTTTCAGGTATGCCGCAGAATGATTCCATTATACATATATATATATATGTATATATTCTTTTTCAGATTCCTTTACATTATAGGTTATTACAAGATTTTGAATATAGTTCCCTGTGCTATACACTAGGTCCTCACTGGTTATCTATTTTATACATAGTAGTGTTTATCTGTTAATCCCAAACTCCTAATTTATCTTTCCCCCACCTTTCCCCTTTGGTAACCATAGTTTGTTTTCTATGTCTGTGAGTCTATTTCTGTTTTATAAATAAGTTCATTTTTATCATTTATTTTTAGATGTTTCTGCACAGAGGCAGCATGCCTAGTGTTTCTTCCTTTTTTTCTAGTCTTTCTTCTTTGTGCACTTCCGTAGTTTATAGACCAATTGGTTTCTATTCATCTGACTTAAACAAGTGTGTCAGGCGCTATACCAAAGATTAGGGCCATAAGGCTAAGTAGGGCAGTATCCCCGCCCTCATATAGTTCAGAATCTAAAAGGGATGACCTCAACATGGAGGACTTTAGGGAGAAAAAAGACGGACACTGCGTGCAAAGACTTAGGGGCATCAAGTGGAGGTGACACACGTGGAACTGAAAGGCTAACGTATGACCCAGGTGTTGATAGGGGCCAGATCAAAGTGCCTTGAATGACATCCTAAAATTTTGGAGTTTTTTTCTGTATGTATTGGGACTCATGTAAGAGTTTTAGCAGGGAAGAAGCTTGATCAGTTTTAGGTTTTGAAGAAATCGCCTTGTTAGTAGAGAGGAATATGTACTAGCAAGATGTGGGATCTGTTTATTTTTCAAGACCCTGTTCCTAAGGTCACCTCCCTCTGATATCTTTTATGACATGCCCTTGCCCATCCATCATAGGCAGAACTAATTATTTCCTCTTGCTATGTACTCATTTATAGCACCTATCACAGTGTATTTTTTAAAAAATTTGTACATTTCTGTCTGAGCAAGCTCTGAGCTTCTAGATAGCATAGAAGGTATATTCTTTTTAAAACAATATGTTAAAGCTCATTATTGTAAATTAAATGGAAACTTAATACACATTTATGGAGAACCTAATATGTTCCAAACATTAGTAACTGGAATACAGAACGTACTTCATAAATCTTATTCTCACTTAATTGAAACTTACATGAATGACCTTCAAAAAACCTTTCATAGTTGTGATGATCCAACCACATCAGTTAATTGAGTTCATCCCCCTCCACATCCCTCTCCCCAAGCATGTTAGTACTTCATACAAACATTTAACAGGTCAGTATTTATTTATTATCTTATATGCTTAACAGACATTTCATTGGACTTCCATTAGATTATCAGTAGAACATTAGAATTTCCTCAGTTTAGCAATGAAAATCCAAACTAAATTTTTTAGAGTTGGCCTCTTTCTAAAGCATCAATTAGTGTATAGACTTCAATGATAATAATAATTATTTCCAACTTCAGTTAAAAAGACTAGCTAAAGGTTGTTTTAAATTTCTGAAGAAGGTTTTGAATATATTGGTAAATGGTGGGAAGGAGGAGGGAGATTAGGGGAAGATAAAGTTCCCAGAAATCTTTAATTGAGTGAAAGGTCATTTGGATTTGCATGATTTTAAGATCGCATCATAACCACTCAAGAGGCAGTGTGTCTGAATGGGTGGCCCATGTAGAGAACACATGTTTTAATAGTTGCCTTGTAACTTTGTACAAGCCATTTAGATCACTTAAGTATCCCAGGATCTTCCATAAAATTGTGTCATTAGAGAAACTTGGTTACTCCTTAGGTAAAGTTTAGATATTAGAAGAGCCATGAAAGATTGGCTACTTTTCAAGAAGGAGTGGATGGAAAGATTGAAGGAAAGTTAATAAGGACCATGTAAGGATGAGAACCTTTACTTATTCCTAGAGAATCTTTAACCTGGGGGAGGGAGGAATTGATTGAGTTTTAAAAGCATTAATTTAGAAATGGTTTCATTAACTCTTCTGTTTCCTAGAAGAAATATAATATGTTTAATTCACACTTTTAAAACACAAAGGATGGAAAATATGCAAAATGTATTTCAATCCTACTTTCTGTCCAGTCAGGTCAGAAAGAGACAGACAAAGAAATGTAGAAGTTATAGAATGAGATCAGGGAAGAGAAAATAAAATGTGGGGAGAATGACAGAGGACTGGTTTAGGTCTGCTGCCTTCAAGACCCCTTCCCCTCCTTTTTTCTCCACTGCATCAAAATCTTTCTAGCCTCAAGACTGAGTGTGCTGGGCACCTCGCAGTCCCATTCTTACCGCCCTCCTTCTTCAAAGACTTCAGTCTTCTAGAAGGTAATTTTTGTCACATGGCTGGTATCTCCTGGCTTTTGAGCATGACAGCTCCCTGAGAGCCTGGAAATGGCGGCAGTGCCTTCCTCCCTTTTGGGGAGGGTGGGACTAAAGCACTTACAGAGGAATTCAAGAGGGCACACACTCGTCCGTCTTCAGTTGATTCACCACGGACAATTTTAGATGCTTACACTGGGATGGACAAATTTGGTCATATCCCTTTTCTCCCTTTCTTCCTGAGAGTCAGTCCGTTAAAAATATTAGTCATTTTTTGAATGTGTCTTTTCTGTTTAATAATAGCTTTCATTTATTGATTGTGTAAGATGTGTCTGACCAGTACTTGACGTTTTATATAGTAAAATCTTTGCAGTGACTCTATAAGGTAGGTAGTATTACATTTAAAGATCAGGACTCCAAGGCCCTAAGAGTTAAGTAATTTTGTATAAGATCACATTACTAGTGAGGGACAGAGCCGGGATTCGCTGTAACATATGAAGTACACACTCGTACACATGACTTGAGCAAATGATGGAAGCAGTTAAAGAAAACCTTTGGGTATAGAGTAATTTGACCTAGGTGGTGAATTGGAAGGGTTTTAGATGTGGTCTAAGTAATTCTTTCTCTGAAGTTCACCACAATAACAGTTCATTTTTGGTTTCTCTGCCCACTGTGACTCCTTGGTTACTTCCTTTTCCAGCAGTTGGAATGAAGTGACCGATATAAGGTGACATAAGAGTTAAAAGTAGATTAGAGTGTTAGAATTTACAGTTGGAAAAGTAAGTGTTCTTTTGCTCGTTCCTTGAGGGGGCCTCTTCTGTGGGTTGGGGATCCAGTGTATGCTGTTTACTGCATGAGAGGGCACAAACGTTGGACTACGAGGGAAAATCTGTCATGTGTGCCAGTAAATGCCAGATTATTTTAGAAAGTGGAATTATTATTGTTAAAAGCAAGTGTATGCCTCAAATTTAGGGTCTACTTTAGCTTTCCCTCAAATGTTTGTGGGTTATTTTTCAGAAATTACATTTTTTTTTTCAGTTGAAGAAGTTGGTCTGCAGTTGTTGGAAATAGGGGAAAAGGGTAATTTGAAGCAGAAAAAAATTAGGGTTTTCCAAATGGGATGTTGTGGTAATGGGGTGTCATTGTTCTAACTGAATACTTTCTCAGGAATGGAAGAGACATTTTTCTTTACTGGATCCAAATTTCAGCAACAAGATGTTGGGAAAGAATTTTGTGGTTCTGTTTTGAAGTTGATTTAACTAAAAATACTAAGGCTCACCTAGAGTGTACAGCTCGTGTCCTCTGATGACAACCCTAATTTACCTCATGTTGTGTCATCGTGAAGGTGTCATTAGCCACCATGCGGGATCAATATCTAGACCTCCATAAATGTGAAGTAGCTTTACAGGGAAAAATAAAATATGGGGAGGCTCTGGTCAGTGGGTACACACTGCATAAATAGGAACTTCTCAAAATGTTAAGAGTCACTTGAGAAATTAAGCTGGAATGTCATGTCAATTCTGGGGGGCATTTGTCAGAGGAACTCAAGGCAAAAATAGCTGAGGCTATAGCAAAATCATATAATTTTTCTTTTTTTATGTAACTGTCATACTCCATGCCTGGAAAGTAGCCAGTATGGGGCCATCTTTTATGGGAATAAAGAAAGAGAAGGATTGATCTCCTAAGTTATAAGTCACTGAGTCTTGCCTCAATTCCAGAAAAACTAATAGAATTCATGGGAGATGAGACAAACCTTTTGGAGAGTACCTAACTCTCTTTGACTATCTGTAGAAGACTCTAGCCAGAACTGAGATTGCAGGAGTAGTCCTGACCGGTTTCTTTTCCACTTGGGGAAATAAGAAATAAATTGGAGGATAATGTGGGGATCATTAAATATATTTACTGAGATTTTATAAAAACTGTCCTAGGACAAAAAAAAAAAAAAAAAAAAAAGAAAAAAAAAAAAAAAAAAAAAAAAAAGGAAAGAAAAGAAAAAAGACAAGGAAATGGGATGAAGGGGCACAGTTCCGATCTCAGTATTAAATCTAGTTAGCAGGCATGAGGCAAAGGGCAGAAATAAATAACCAAGTTTTATACAGAAAGAAGTCAACAGAATGTCCTTGCAGTTAATAGTAGAAGCAGCAGTTGCAGTATGTCAATAACTTGAGTGGAAGAGCAGAATAACCCTGCTGAAAAAACCAGCAAAAGATTTTTCTGCTTAAATAAGACTGGATCCTGTCTTGGGTATAATGGCCAGGTTTCAGGAAAGAGACTTGTCTGTGGCCGCCTATGAAATTTTGTTGAAATTCACTATCAAGTTCAAAATTGCCTTTTCTAGGCAAGCAGAGAAAGCTGCTGAATCTGAACCATCCAGCCCAGTGCATTCACAGCCGTGAACAGCACACTGAGGAAAACACAAAAGAAGTAGACAGAATCATGCAGTTTAGTTGGGGAGACAAAACTTAAATACTAGAACCAATAAAAGAAGATTACAAAGCAACTTTGCAAGTAAGTGTATAATAATAGGGCGCAAATGACACAGATAAATGCAGAGGGGACATGGAGGAAAGGGGAGTGAGCAAAACACAACAGTGTCAGGTTAGTTAGGAAAGGCATGTTTAACAGTACTGTAGCTTCCATGTTCCTTTCTGTAGCATCGATGAAGAACAATGTGGGATAGGAAATTCAGATATTCTGCATTGATCTCTTCCTCCTTATCTGCCGAGTCTGTCCATCTATCACAGATGGAAATTAAATTGATCCAACAATTTGCTCTCCACAAAGCCGTGATGGTTTCTACCTAGTAATTTATGCTTTTCTTGGTGTTTGCAAATCGATTGCTATCATGGGATGCAGTCAAACCTGGGCCTGGATCCAGTAGGTTTGGGGGATTATTGGAGTGGATATGTGTGTATGCGATTGAAATCCTGGAAAAACGGACTCTAGTTTCTATGTATTTTTACTCATTGAATAAAAACATTTTCAGGTTTTTTTTTAAAAAGCATGTTTAATTACACTCAGATTGCATTTTTAGGGAATGTATCTGCTTTATTTCCTACTGCTCCTGACAGGCCCAACCTTCAAACCACCTTTAGTGGCTTCGTCGCCAGACCTTTTGTTTTAAAAAAGCCTTGCCCTACCCCACAAATATTAGAGATCGCTACCTTTTTCCTCTCGAAAAAAAAAAAAAAAAAAAAATATATAGATGTTCTTCTAGTTTAATAAATAAAACATTGCTCCTGAAAGGCTTAGGAAAGTATACTTTATTCAAACACTCGACTTCATTGTTCTACGTTAAAAAAAATTTTCTAAAGTCCTTCTGAGGATTGTGAAATTCTTTCAAAACAAATTAAAAAGAAAACATTTTCTGTGATTTCTTTACAGATTCTGGACAATCAGGAAGTCCAAGCCACAATGATCCTGCCAAGAATCCTCCAGGTAAATATGTGTTCCAGGACGTTTGCAATCTGACATTGTTGGAGAACAAAGGTACCACTGTATAGATAAACACCCCGTAATTGGTCAGCTGCCTATTTTGTTCTGGCAGGCAGGTATGATCAGGACAAGATGTGATTCTTTTTAGGCCCTTCACAGTGGCACATACTTCCACATTGGCGTCATCAGTATGTACCTAATCACTAATGTTTTACTTTTTGTTGGTGTTTCTTTGAAAATGAATATGCATGTATTTTATAGCTGTATATCTTTCAGGTGCTAAAAGTCACTGTTGTTTGAAAAGCCAAAAAACCTTCTAATCTTTATTCTAAAATGCACAAGAAAAAGTATAATTTTTCATACTCTTATTATAGTTTATCAAATCTCATTACTTTAAAAAGTAGGTTGTGGTGGTAGTGGTTATGTCTTCATGCGGGATTTTTGCAAATGAGTTTTTATTCCATAATGTTTTTAATGGGATTCCCAGAATCAGGAAATAATGAAAGTAAGACTTTTCCTTTAGTGTAATGTATGTCGAATACTCTCTTTATTTTCACAAGTTGTTCCAGATCTGAAAATGGCTTTTATAAGAAACCATACTGTCTTCATGGTTTTGTTTTTCCTAAAGCTGAAGATACAGAATTTTGACGTTGATTTAGGAGTAGTATCTCTTCTCATGAGATAAAAACTAGTGCAAAGAAGAATTTCTAATATTTTAATCTCATAAAAATTTTAATTATATCTGTGACTTTAGTAAAAGAATGCTCTAAGAATAACCTAACAAAAACAAAACAAACAGGTAAAAAAATTCAAACTAACCACATATAACCTCCACCTCCAAAATGATCTCATTTGGCTTTTCATTGAAAATAGACCCCCAAATTTATAAAAGGTAATCATAAAAGTTTCCACAGGTAGACTTAGTTTTAGGTCCTTAATTGTCTGGTCTTCCTGTCATAATACTTTGCTAATGTGAGGCTGAAGAACCCTCAAAACTACAAGAAAATATGTCAGAGCATTCTTGCTTTAAAATGATGTTAGAAAGATATAACAAGTAAATATGTAAGTAAAAATGCAAAGTCAAAACAGAATATATTTTTTTCTTTCTGAGTCTTGCCTATATTTTGTTCTCTATTTTTATCTTCGAAAAAAATTTTCCAACTGCATACTAACTTATTCTGTATTGTACAAAATCAGCTTGCACGACAAAAGTAGTATATCCTTCAAAGATAAAATATTCTAATTAAGTATAGATATAAAATGTATACTAAGTTGATTTTTCTTTACTTTCATCAAAGTCATTTAATATGACTAAAAATTGGTAGCAAAACATTGAAAAAACTGAAAAATTTTAAATGTAACTTCCAGTTAAATTGATTATTTTATTTTTTGTGTGGATGGGGCCAAGAAAGCGAGCTATTTAGAATATAATAAAATTTGTCAGAAATTTTCTGAAGTTGAGAAAATTTATTAGCTTATAATGTCTTCAACTTTTTAGTTATTAATGTTTTCTCTGTGTAGCATGATAACCAAAAGTGAATTTTATCCAAACATTTTTTAAAAGCTTCTTCACTCATTTTACAAAGAACTGGCAGGGAGGGGGACCTTTATTAGGAAAAGAGTTGATAAGCATTTTTAAGTCAGACTAAACAAAGGATATGCTCTTTGCATTTGAATGACAGCTTGGTTTGAAATTAATAAAGCTGTTATTGTTTGAAATGCATTTCTGAACATGTACAGAAAGAATCATACTCACTTAAAATGTTCTCTACTTGAGCTGAATGAATAATCTCTGAATAGTTATATAATGACAGAATATGATTTTTCAATATTTGTTGAGAAGCTTGGTTAAATTTTCTTTACTACATTCAGTGTAGCACCTATTAATTTATCTGTTTACATATAATATGGGTAGCAGAAACAATCAAGATAAAGCATCTCTATTATTTTCCCTCTTAAATTTTCCTTGGAAATCAAACCTTTTGTGAACTATGTCTGAAAACTGGAACGTTGTAGGTAAATGTATATTATGATTAGGTGAATATTATGTACTTGTAAATTGTACATTGGTTACCAGTTTTTCAGAGATAGAATATAATGAAACATAAAATATCAAAATTAAGTGGAATAAAGTTAGAAATTTCTTTGATGATTCAGAAGCATTCCATCATTTTAATATGCTTTGTGTATCATTATATTATGGACTTAACCTTAGAGATTATGAAGGAATTCTGTTTGATGGAAGTAAGAGTTTGTTCTCTAATAACTTGACATAAATCAAACCACTAGAAATATTGAATAGTATCTAACTGGAAATGCGAAAAATCATAACTTATTAAGGTTTTTGTTTTGCAGTCAGTTGGGATAAATTATACTTATTATTAAAAGCTCTTTTCATAAGTATAAGCATGTTTGGTATTTTTAGAGCATAATTTATCTCTTGGAGCCTCTTTTCATCTCTGTTTTCTGGCTTTGGCTGAAATGTGAAATCTCTGAATTACCGTATCAAGAAGGCATGATACATTTACAGGCAAATTCAGTCTACTACCATGAGCAATGAAACAGTCGAATCACTTTGCTGTTTGTATTGTTATAACAAAGGGAAAGTAAACTTTTGAAAAAGATTGCCTTGAGTTCCAGCTCTTTCTTGTCACTGGTAGTTTTCCACTGGGAGATGTGCAACCCCTGGACATTGCCACCATCTACTTCTGTGTTTATTTCATAACAGCTTGGGAAGAGATGGCAAAAATTCAAGCCCTTTTGGAGGTAAAGGCCCTTTGAAATCAGTTTACCACTGTTGACATGAAGGTGGGATCACATCCAGTCATTCTATAAGTACAGATGCATGGGTCTCCCACAAACCGGGCATCCCTCTGGCTTGGGTTTTCTCCAGCATCAGACATGACTATCTGATTCAGAAGAACTTCTGAAGGGTGACCTTAAGGTTCTTCAGACTGTAGTATGGAGTCTACAGATAGGCCTTTAGTTTTTAATTTGTGTTTCCTGATTGGGATTTGTACTTAGTTAGCAAGCTAATCACATGCATTTGAACAAAAGCGACACATTTTTGGGGAGGAAGAATATTTGCTACTTATTTTTAAAAGCGCTTAAGTAGGTTTATTTTACTATTTTAAAAGCACTTAAATAGTCTTTGCAGTATTTCCTTATACTATTTCGTGATTTAATTTTTTTTTTTTTTTTTTTTCGGTATGTGGGCCTCTCCCGTTGCGGAGCACAGGCTCCAGACGCGCAGGCTCAGCGGCCGTGGCTCACGGGCCCAGCCACTCCGTGGCATGTGGGATCTTCCCAGACCGGGGCACGAACCCGTGTCCCCTGCATCAGCAGGCCAACTCTCAACCACTGCGCCACCAGGGAAGCCCTCGTGATTTAATTTTTTTGTATTTATTCTTTGTTACATAGTGGGGATGGGCACCATACTCTTTTCTGGGCTAAGGTGTCCAAAAAGTCTGACTTTGTCCAAGGCCATGACATTGTTATTTTGGTCAAGAACCACTAGGCTACTTCATTTTTTGTATGATGCACATTTCTCTTATGTGTGTTGGGGTCAAAAGTTATATGTTTTTATCTAGATACTTCTTTCTGAACAGTAAATGAATCCCTTCTAAGCAGTAGAGCTGCAAGAGTCCTCTTTCAACTATAGCAAACAACTGTTGTGGACCAAAGGAGAACAAACCATTAATTTAAGAACTTAGACACAGACCTAATTTTATTTACAATGATTAAAACCTCTACTTTTGCTTTTAGAAGATGTGTGTGATTGGATTATAATCTTTTGAAATGAACTTTGACTTGCTATATTATTTTGTGTCTCTACATCCCTTGGGCTATGAACTTTTAGACTTCCCAATCTTAATCAGTTACCTAATGCTGGAGTGGTTGATATCCAAGGAAAACAAGGCAATCTAGAAGTTTGATTTTGCCTCTAAGCCAGCTAGAAGTGGATGCCTCTTCTTGGAGTTCAGGAAGACTGTAGGTTTGTGGGGAGCTCTCTCTTGGCTGGAAATATAACAAAGAAACATTGAATCTTAGGATACTTTGCAAATTCTGTGATGAAAACTTCTGAAGCATTCCAAGTGTCCTTAACCAGAGCTTTCTGACCTAGAATGACATGGACTTATCCTACTTTTCTTTCTTGCAAAATCTGTAGGATGCTTGTGCTGTTTTGTGGGGCAGCTTTTGTGTATAGTGGGGCAAAACCTCTGGGGACCATTAAGATCATATATTGGGTACAAGTCAAATAAGCCACCTTATATCCTACCTGGAACAAAAATGGAATTACATAAATAATTGAATAAGTTAAATAAGGTGTATCAACTATAGCAATATGCTCATCTTACATTTAAGATACTATTTTAATTTATATTTATATATATTCCATATATAAGAGAGATCATACAGTATTTGCCTTTCTCTAACTTATTTCACTTTAGCATAATGCCCTCAAGGTCCGTCCGTGTTGTCACAAATGGCAAGATTTTGTTCTTTTTATTTATTTATTTTCTGCTGTACACGGGCCTCTCACTGCTGTGGCCTCTCCCGTTGCGGAGCACAGGCTCCAGATGCGCAGGCTCAACGGCCATGGTTCACAGGCCCAGCTGCTCCGCGGCATGTGGGATCTTTCCGGACCGGGGCACAAATCTGCGTCCCCTGCATCGTCAGGCAGACTCTCAACCACTGAGCCACTAGGGAAGCCCAAGATTTTGTTCTTTTTTATGGCTGAATAATATTCCATTGTATGTATGTACCACCTACATACTACAATTTCTTTATCCATTTACCCATCAGTGGACACTTAGGTTGTTTCCATTTCTTGGCTGTTGTAAATAATGCTGTAAAGAACATGGGGGTGCATATATCTTTTGGAATTTGTGTTTTCATTTTCTTTGGATAAATACTCAGACATGGAATCTGTGGATCATATGCTAGTTCTATTTTTAATTTTTTGAGTAACTTCCATTCTCTTTTCCATAGTGGCTGCACCAATTTACATTCCCACCAACAGAGCACAAGGGTTTCCTTTTCTCCGTAACCTCTCCAACACTTGTTATTTCTAGTCTTTTTGATAATAGCCATTCTAACAAGTGTGAGGTGATAGCTCATTGTGGTTTCAATTTGCATTTCCCTGGTGAGTAAAGATGTAGAGCATATTTTTATGTACCTGCATTGGCCATCTGTATGTCTTCTTTGGAAAACATCTATTCAGATCTGCCCATTTTAAAAATCAGATTGTTTGATTTTTTGCTGTTGAGTTGTATGAGTTCTTTATGTATTTTCGAAATTACCTCCTTATCTGATATATGATTTACAAATATTTTCTCCCATTCAGTAAGTTGCCTTTTCATTCTGTTGATAGTTTCCTTTGTTATGCAGAGCTTTTTAGTTTGATGTAGTCCCACTTGTTTATGTTTCTTTTGTTGTTGTTGCTTTTGGTGTCAGATTTTAAAAAATCATTACCAAGGTCTATGTCAAGGAGCTTACTGTGTTTCTCCTAGAAGGTTTATGGTTTCAGGTTTTACATTCAAGTCTTTAATCCATTTGGAGTTAATTTTTGAGTACAATAAGATAGTGGTCCAGTTTCATTTTTTTGCATCTGGCTGCTGTCCAATTTTTCCAACACCATTTATTGAAGAGACTCTCCTTTTCCCATTGTATATTCTTGGCTCCTTTGTTAAAAATTAATTGACCATATATGTGTAGGTTTATTTCTGGGTTCTCTATTCTGTTGCATTGATCTGTATGTCTGTGTTATGTTAATACCACACTCTTTTAATTACTATAGCTTTGTAATATAGTTTGAAATTAGGGAGCGATGCCTCCTGCTTTGTTCTTCTTTCTCAAGACTGCTTTGGCTATTAGGGATCTCTTTTTGTTCCATATAAATTTTATAACTTCTATTTCTGTGAAAAATGCCATTGGAGTTTTTTTTTTTTTTTTGCGTTACGCGGGCCTCTCACTGTTGTGGCCTCTTCTGTTGCGGAGCACCGGCTCTGGACGTGCAGGCTTAGCAGCCATGGCTCACGGGCCTAGCCGCTCCATGGCATATGGGATCTTCCCAGACCGGGGCACAAACCCGCGTCCCCTACATCAGCAGGTGGACTCTCAACCACTGTGCCACCAGGGAAGCCCACCATTGCAGTTTTGATAGGGATTGCATAGAATCTGTATATTGCTTTGGGTGGTATGGACATTTTAACAA
Organism: Neophocaena asiaeorientalis asiaeorientalis; assembly: GCF_003031525.2. NCBI lineage: Eukaryota > Metazoa > Chordata > Mammalia > Artiodactyla > Phocoenidae > Neophocaena > Neophocaena asiaeorientalis. Next base: position 2,067,644 of record NW_020174922.1, on the reverse strand, counting down.
TATTATTTATCATAATCCATAAGCACAGAATATCTTGCCATTAATTTGTGTCTTCTTCAATTTCTTTCATTAACGTCTTGTAGTTTTCAATATACAGTTCTTTCAACTCCTTAGTTAAATTTATTCCTAGATATTTTATTCTTTTTGATGTAAATGTGATTGTTTTCTTATTTCTTAATTTCTTTATCTTTTAGGTCATTATTAATGTATGGAAATGCAACAGAGTTTTGAGTATTGATTTTATGTCCTGTAACTTATTTATTAGTTCTAACAGTTTTCTGATGGAGTTTTAGGGTTTTCCATATAAAATATCATGTTATCTGCAAATAATGCCAGTTTTGCTTCTTCCTTTACAGTTTGGATTCCTTTTATTTCTTTTTTTTCTTCTTCTTCTTCTTTTCCTAATTGCTCTGGCTAGGACTTCCAGTACTATGTTGAGTAAAACTGGAGAGAGTGGGAATCCTAGTCTAGTTCATGATCTTGGAGGAAAAGGTTTCAGCTTTTCCATTGAGTGTGATGTTAGCTGTTGGATTGCATATATGGTCTTTATTATGTTGAGGTACATTTTCTCTGTACCCACTTTGTTGAGAGTTTTCATCATGAATGGATGTTGAATTTTGTCAAAAAATTTTTTTCGCATCTATTGAGATGATCAAATAATTTTTATGCTTCATTCCTTAATGTAGTATATCATTTGTGGTTATTGAACCATCCTTGCACCACTGGAATAAATCCTACTTGATCATGGTGTATGATCCTCTTAACGTATTGTTGAATTTGCTTTGCTGATACTTTGTTGAGGATTTTTGCATCTATGTACATGAGGGATATTGGCCTATAATTTTTGTTGTTATTGCTGTTCCTGTGACATCCTTATCTGATTTTGGTACCAAGGTAATACTAACCTCATAACGTGACTTTGGGCATACTTTTGATTTTTTTAGAAGAGTTTGAGAAGGATTGTATTGATTCTTCTTTGAATGTTTGGTAGGTTAACTGCATTCAGGTAGGAATGCTGATCATGATAGATTTGATTTTCTACAGATTCTGTTCTGGTGTCTTGTTTGGGCACTACCAAAGAAAGTCATTTGTCATTTGGGGCTGCACTTTAAATCTACACCTGTGAAGTTTCCTGCTGTTCATCTAGATCTGCACATGGCAGATGCTGGGCTGTACCTTGGGTGATCCATCACCTTGTACCTAAAGGCTGGGCTGATTGTCCCAATGTTGTGTGGATTTCCAAGAAGAGCTGACAGTCTTGCCTGTCCCCGTTTTCCAATCTAGATTCTTGTAGGCATCTCCTGACAAAGGTACTTAATGATAGCTCTGTTAGAAATTTCTTTTTTTTTTAACATCTTTTTAAAAAATTAATTAATTAATTAATTTTTGGCTGCATTGGGTCTTCGTTGCTGTGCGTGGGCTTCTCATTGCGGTGGCTTCTCTTATTGTGGAGCATGGGCTTTAGGCGTGTGGACTTCAGTAGTTGTGGCTCGCGGGCTGTAGCGTGCAGGCTCAGTAGTTGTGGCACATGGACTTCGTTGCTCCGTGGCATGTGGGATCCTCCTGTACCAGGGTTTGAACCTGTGTCTCCTGCATTGGCAGGCAGATTCTTAACCACTGCATCACCAGGGAAGCTCTGTTAGAAATTTCTAAACAAGGAAATACATGTCCAAAAAAATTTCACTGGTGAAGCGGTCTGTTCCTGGACTTTTGTTTCTTTGGGAGGTTTTGGATTACTGATTAAATATCCTTACTAGTAATTGGTCTGTTCAGAATTTCTGTTTCATCACAATTCACTCTTGGTAGGTTGTATGTTTCTAGGAATTTGTCCATTTCTTCTAGGTTGTTCAATTTGCTAGCGTATAATTGTTCATTGTAATCTCTTATGATACTTTGTGTGGTACCAGGTGTAATGTCTCCTCTTCCATTTCTGATTTTATTTATTTAAGGCATCTATCTTTTTTCTTGGTAAGTCTAGATAAAAGTTTATCAATTTTGTTTATCTTTTCAGAGAACCAGCTCTTAATTTTATTGATCTTTTCTATTATCATTTTAGTCTCTATTTCATTTATTTCTGCTCTAATCTTTGTTTTTTCTTCCTTCTACTAACTTTGGGCTTTGGTTGTTGTTTTTTCTAGTTCCTTGAGTGTATATTCAGGTTGTTTATTTTAGATTTTTCTTATTTTTTGAGATAGACTTTTGTCACAATAACTTTCCTCTTAGAACTGCTTTTGCTGAGTGCCATAAAATTTGGTGCGTTCCATTTCCATTTTCATTTGTCTCAAGGTATTTTTTTATTTCTCTTTTGATTTCTCCTTTGACCTGTAATAGTATCTATTAACTATAATAATATGCTGGTCTTGCATTTAAGAAAATTTTTAAATCAAACAAATTTTGAGGTTGATTTCTCCCCTACTCTACTTTATAGATACTGAGATTGAAGCTACCAAATGGTTGTCATGAAACTAATGAAAACCAACCAAATAATTATCAAGAAGACTAGCGTCTGCAGTTGTAGTCATCATCTGCAGGGATCACTAGGGCCTACGTTTGTTTGACTTTTCACTCTGTTTTTGTCAAAATTTAGCATTTGGGACAAACAGTACTCTCTAATAGTTACAGAAATAATACAACATTTTTCTCTGCTATTTGCGTATGAAGGCAGATATATTTGTATAGGCCCTGCATGACCTCATAGAGCATGTTTTATCTTAGAATATCGTGTTCAAGGTCAAAGAAAGGGGAAAATTCACTCTGACTTTTTCTTTTATAACAGTCCATTCACTCCTCAGTTAATAAGTTCATGCCCACTCATTCTCATATCCTTATTTATCATATCCACCAGAATCAACTTTTTTTATGGGGGGTAATGCACTATTTCATGATACTTGATTCTAAACTTCGGCTCTTTACAATATGCAATAGACTATAAACAGGCTTTCTATTCATAAAAGTAGAAATAGAAAGACAGTAAAAGGATGGGTTAACTGTGGTACGACCTGACATCATATTGGGTTGGCCCAAAAGTTCATTTGGGTTTTTCATAAGATGTTATGGAAAAAGCCAAACAAACTTTTGGGCCAACACAATAGGTAAAGCTTTTAAGTAATTTGAGAATGAAGTCCATGGGAGTCAGTACAAAAATCAAAGGATTTTTTTCCTAATAGATTTTGTTTCAGAGACATTTTTCTTCTTTATCCTCTAACTTTTTTGAAGACATCACCTTAGTAAAGTTCTTAAATGTTCAAATTTAGGATGGAACTCAGAGTAAAGGAGGAGAGGATAGGTAATGAGTTTTGTTAGCAGATTAATCTTAAAAGGTCCAGGAGGCAATAGTCCTCAGCTACTTATTTTTGCAAGTTGCATTATGGCTGCTCATGTATAACTCACTCCTCAAAAGTTGATCTACATCGCAGTTGGCACCATGCCCAGCCTCTACAATGGGTCCAGTCTGATCACTTGTAATATTAGTTTTGGGGGGAAAAGAAAGACAATTTAGGAATATTTCATAAGGACATGAAAGAAGCGGATTTATCTATATCGCCCCAATTATCCACCCTGTGAGGCCATGAATACTACTAATTGAGTGCCAACTGGTTGCTGAGCTCAGAATTAAATGCTACATTCCAGGAGACAGGGTGTGGATTGATTCAGCTCTATATGAGTAGAGACAGCCATTTGTCCTCCACCATTCCACACCAAGAACAATAAACAGCCCTGAAAGAGCTGTCTCTAGGTAGATTTTTCAGCCACAGATATTTAATGGGCATCTATTTTGTGCATGGCATTAGACTAAATGCTGTGGAAGATTGAAAAGTGAATTACGCATAAACCTTGCTCTCCCCAAGGTTTCAGCCCGTAAGTACATACAATATTCTATACATATTGTGAAAACCTAATATTACTTAGTGCTACAACTCAAGTGTCGTGGCAGTTCAAAGTTGTGAAATACTGTTTCCAGCCATTGTGTAAGGAGTGTGGTGAAGTGCAACGAATATGAACGTTGGCATTAAAAATTTCCCCTGAATCAAGGTTCTAAGTTTTACGGTGATCATGAGGGCCATGACCAAATCAGCCCCCTTCTCTGGAACTCAGCACAGTCAATTATACCCGTGCCAGTTGTAAACATTAGATGCGAGAGCATACCTGGCAAGCAGCAGGTGCTTGGTAAAAGGTGAAAGGGAGGGCTCTTTCATCCTACTTTCTCTTCCGGCTGCATTGATCCAGAAGACTTGCTGCAGGAAGTGTCACCCGTTGTGAATCCCAATAGAGATGTGTTGAATTTTTACACTGCACTCCCCTAAAGACTTTAGATGACATAAACAGTTACAGACCGTAAGGTGCGTACGAATAGGATGTTAGAGGTTATGTAAAAGAGACAAAAGAAACAGATATTTTCAAGGCTCACGGTGGAATAGAATTTTAGTTTTAAGGTAGTCCTTTTTTTCCTAAAGTAAGCCTTTTGGCCTGCCAGGAAACGTGGAATGAAATTTTGTTACATAGTTTTTAATAATGACAAGAGAAAGAGTACAAATGTCTCTTTTGAGATTGCTTTTCCCCTGGCAACACATTATATCTTAGTCTCTTGTATTCACATTGTATAAATATTTTTCCTACTTTCCTTTCCATAGTGCTCCTTCTTTCTGAAACTACCAACTTGTCTCTCTCCACTGAAAATGTTCTCTGTCCCTTACTTTTCCTGGTCCTCTCAGTATATCTCCCTTATTCTATTAACTTCTTCCTGACAACTTCTTACTTTAAAAATAATGCATATTGGGCTTCCCTGGTGGTGCAGTGGTTGAGAGTCCACCTGCCGATGCAGGGGACACGGGTTCGTGCCCCGGTCCGGGAAGATCCCACATGCCGCGGAGTGGCTAGGCCTGTGAGCCATGGCCGCTGAGCCTGCGCTGTGCAACGGGAGAGGCCACAACAGTGAGAAGCCCGCGTACCGCAAAATAAAATTTTAAAAAATGCATATTTTGTCCCTCATTCAGACAACCCCCTTCAACCAAGTGACCCATCTTGCTCTTCTTTTTCATGACATGATATAAAAGACTAAAATTTCTACTTAATTTCTCCTGCAACTGGACTTCTGTCCCCACTTGAAATGATTCTCATTAAATTCACTTTTTATGACCTGAGTCCAGTGTTTCCTTTCCATTCTATTCCTGCTTCCATATTCTTGAACATTTATTTGGTTCACCTGACCATGCTCTACTGAAAAATTTATCCTTGCTTTAATTTTTTTAAAAATTTGATTGTGGCAAGAACGCTTAACATGAGATCTGCCTTCTTAAGAAATTTTTAAGTGATTCTAGTTACAATGTTGTACAACAGATCTCTAGAGCTTATTCATCTTGATGAAACGGAAACTTTTTGCCTGTTGATTAGCAATTCCCCATTTCCTCTTTGCGCCAACCCCTAGCAACCACTGTTCTACTCTGATTCTATGATACTATTTTAGGTACCTCATATAGGTGGAATCATATGTTTGTTTTTCTGTGACTGGTTTATTTCACTTAGCATCATGTCCTCAAGATTCATTCATGTTGTTGCATATAGCAAAATTTCCTTTAAAAAAAGGCTAAACAGTATTTTGTTGTATGAATATACCATATTTTCTTTGTCCATTCATCTGTGGATGGACATTCAGGTTGTTTCCACATCTTCGCTATTATGAATAGCGCTGCAGTGAACGTGGGAGTGCACATATCTCTTTGAGATCCTGATTTCAATTCTTTTCGATACATACCTGGAGGTGGGATTTCTGGATCATATGGTAATTCTATTTTTAATTTTTTGAGGAACACCCATGTTATGTTTCATAGTGGCTGCACCATTTTGCATTTACCAACAGTGTGCAAGGGTTCCAGTTTCTCCACATTCTCCACAGCACTTACTGTCTTTTTTTTTTGATAATGCCATCCTGACAGGTATGAAGTGACATCTTATTTTAACTTTAATTTGCATTTCCTGATTATTTGTGATGTTGAGCCTTTTTCCATATGCCTGTTGGCCATTTGTATATCTTCTTTGAAGAGGCTATTCAAGTCCTTAGCCCATTTTAAACCAGGTTATTAATCGTCTTTGTTTTGTTTTGCTATTGTTGTAGGAGTTCCTTATGTATTTTGGAGATTAACCGTTTATCAGACCTATGGTTTGCAGCTGTCTTCTCGCATTCTATAGGTTGCCTTTTCACTGTTGATTGTTTCCTTTGTTGTGCAGAGCCTTTTAGTTTGATGTAGTCCCATTTGTTTATTTTTGCTTTTGTTGCCTGTGCTCTTGAAAACAGGGCCTTTTCCTGGTAATCCAGGAACCATAATGTTTTCTTTCAGTTACTTATTAACCAGATTTCTGTCTTTAGTTTTCCGTGTGTTTTCAGTCCCCCCTGTGACTTTTAAGTTTCATTCACCTCTTATTATTCCTAGATGCATACCTTTGGAACAGATCTCTCTCCTAATGTTTCACGTGCCCAACTTCTTTTTGAACACCTTTCCGTATAGGTCGCATGGGTGACAACTCCAAAATTCAATTCCTTTTCTTTTCTACCAGACTTTATCTCTGCAGGGCCACCGGAATCTCCCGGACACCCTCGGCTAGAGTAGTTCATAAGTTCTCTCTCAGGATCCCCCACGTATTCATTCATCTTTTCTTTTGGAAGCTCTTTAAAATCCACCCCACCTCTCAGCTCCTGTTACCCTTATTTGGGCCCTACACATGATTTCTTGCTTCCAGTAGTGCAAAAAACCTTATCTCTATTCTCTCCTTGCTCTTTCTTTTTCTAAGACTCTGTAGGAATACACTTCATAAAACACAGATCTGACTTTCTTGAAAACTGATGGTTCACTCCTTATATACCCATATTCTGTGTCATGGCTTTAAATGCTGTTCAGTATCAGATACCAAGTATACTAGGTTCCTTTCCTTTCCCTTTCATCCATGTGCTCTGCTCTTTCCTCTGCCAGAACTGCTGCATCCACCCTACAAACACTTGTTCATCTGTTATGTCCGAACTCTTCCATCTGTCTTACTGGATTCTCCCAGGCAGAGTTGGGCCTCTCTACCTGTATTATGATTGTTGCTTTATGTTATATTTATATTTTATACCCCTCCACCCCCGAGACAGTTAAAGTTTTTAAATGAGTAATTTACTTCTATAATCCAGTATCTTTATTTGTTTGACACATGCTTGGAAACATTACTCAAAAAAAAAAAAAAAAAAATCAGGTTGTCAGTGCTTATCGACGGCTAGTCCAACTTCTCTACTTTACTTATGAAAACAACGCAGAGCGGTTAAGTGATTTGCCCAAGGTCCCAATTAGTTATTGGCAAATGTGGGTTAAAACTCATTTTTTTCGTGGGTCAAAACCTGAAGTCGGTGGTAATCCCCCTGCATGATTGGCACCTTTCTCCTTGCCTCTCCTCCCCTGCCCCCGATAGATAACACAGTTTATTGTGGTGCATCTCGCCGCCTGAAAAATGAGAAAAGTTTGGCCGTGTCTCTGCTTGGCCTAAGTGTTGGTGAGCATGCCACGAAGAGAAAGAGAGGAGAAATCTTTTCGTTGAGATGACTTAGCAGGACAGAGTCTGGGATCCCTGGCATTCACAGAGAGCACCACGCTTGAGTCCCTGGGGGCAGTTTTAATAGCTGTGGCTGCCGGGACAAGGGGCAGTGGACAGCGGGTGAGGAGAGGAGATGGAGGGGCCTATTGAGTGACCCTTGCCTCAGTGGGAATGAGCTTGGGGAGAGATGGCAGCTGAGTCTCTGAGGCTGTGGGATCAGGGCAGTAATGAAGGAAGAGGCTTCAGTGCCAGGTTATTGCAGTCGCTGGAGCTCAGTGGCCTCCATCTTGTTTTCCGTTCCCTTTTTTGAGGTTCATGGGCTTTACATTTGCACAGGTCAGGGGCTCACTTGGTACACAGTCACGAGTGTAATTTAAACCTAAGATATACTCTCCTTTCACAAAGCTGTGAGAGAAATGACTAGTTCTTGGGCTATAGCTAGTTATTCAAGCTTTTGTTTTTCCTGTTTCCTCGCTTTGTAACTGCATAGAATGATCTTGTGCTATCTGAAATGACATCATCATGGGGTAACATAGAGTCCAAGTGAAAATTTAATACATTGATGTAGGCCCTTAATTTATACTGTACCGAGTTCCAGAAAACTTTCAAGAGGTCTCGCAGCTAAATAAGTTGCAGTTTGTTAAATTTTGGAAGGCATCACTGTCACGTGTTTTTCTTTTTTTGCTGAGTGCCTAAGTTCCCCGCAGGGAGGGTTAGAGTCCCCGTGTGAAAAGAGGTCTCCCTCATAATTAGCCTAGGTTAGGTTATGGCTGTGCCTGCTACCCTGAGTAGTTCTTTCACTCAAGTATCTCAGGTTCCTTTTACAATGACCGCCTGCATCTGAAGTTTCTTCTCAATTTAAATTCTTTTCCCTCTCCGTATTTACAAGGTCGGCTTTTGTAGCATATGGCTACAATTTAATAATGCAAAGCATTTTCCTTCTCACAGCTGGAAAGCTGGGATTGTTCGATATCACAGAGAGAGTGGACTTGCTCCAGGCTAGTTAAAATCACTGAACTCTGCAGAAGCTAAGCTTGCTGGAAGTATCGTCCTATACAAAGGCACCCAGGGGACCCCACCTTGCATATGACAGCATCATGCTTGGAAAGAGGGATCAATTCTGTATATTGCAAGCAGAATAAAATGCTAAGTCGATCCATATATATATCTAGCTACCTAGATTTTAATCTGTTTCTACCTCACAAGATTAAAAACTGTGTTTTCAACTTATTAGACAGATCAACTAAAATCTCATTTCTTTTTTCTCTTTCTGTAACTGTCAGAAAGTATCAAGGTATCAAGTAACTTAAGCAAGTACTTTTGTGTGGTAATTTGACTCATGTTGGCTTTTACCTAATAGGATCATTGGTGGTCATAGAATTTAAGAAAAAATCAGGTTTTGGTTTTCAAAGTTGTTATAACTTTGGGTCTTTTGGGCCTTTTAACTTGTGTGCTGGTCTTCAGTGGCCTTGCACTCTTTCATTTTATTTTATGTAATAGAACTAGGGACACTTTCCTGTTTGCACTGAAATATTTCTAATTCTTGACTCCAATAGAGATACCCCCTTCCCCACCCCTATTCCATACCTGAGCATATTCATTTCCCCAAGGCATTCAGGAGGAAGAACACAGAAAAACCACTTGGCTTTCAGATTTGATCTTATCATCATTAAAATCATCACGTGCACTTGTTAATGACATGAAACAAACAGTGACATGATGTATTTTTAAAATATACACATTGTATGGTTCCATTGATATGACATGTCTGGAATAGGCAAATCCATAAAGGCAGCGGTTTGGAGATGTTGGGGGAAATGGATACGTGACTGCTCATGGGTATGGCGTTTCTTTTTAAGGTGATGAAAATGATCTGGAATTAGATAGATACACGACTCTTTGAATATACTGCAAACCACTGAATTGTGCACTCTAAAAGGATATGAGAGTTATATCTCAATAAAGCTGTAATTTTTTTAATGGTTTTTTTAAAGTGCTTATGAGCCATCAGGAGAAAAGGGTTTGGGACGCAGGGCTAAGATTGAGATTTGGAGGGTTTGTCTGGGGCTTAGAGACCTCAGGAGATCAAGGAAGAGGCCCCAGGGAGCCCTGGCACAGGAAGTCACATGGCAAATGATACGAGTTTACATGTGCATTTCTCAACGAGCTGCAGTCTGCGTCAGTGGAGCCCCTTTTTCTGGTGAGGTACAGAGGCCACTGACAGACACCAATGGCGAGTGATGTGATTTATTGTAAGATACTGGCTCCATTGTTTACTTTGTGGCACTTTTGTAAGTGTAGTGGATTTTTAGTTTCAAAATTTCGTATTTTGGATTGTAGTCATCTTCTGAATTGAATTCTTTCAAGCCGAGCAATGTTTTCTAAATAAGTAAGTATATAATGTAGACTGGTGAACCATGGAGTGTCCATGAGTTTTTGAGAGAGCATGTAGAAAGATGAGTAGAGAGACAAGGAAAGACCACTGATGGGGTTACTCTTATAACAGATGAGGAAGGCAAAATCTTTTTTTAAGTGCTGAATTTTAATGTGTTATTTTAAAAAATATTGACATGCTCTCCTTTTAACTAGAGCACCTAGATTATTTTAATAATTTTCCTAATTTCTGTACCTGGTATTTTTGCCTTGGGTCTTTATCCCTGTGATACATCTGGTGATCTTCAGAATGTGCAAGTCTGATTATTTCATTCCCCTCCCCTATCTGTGTCAAAGGTTCCCACTCTAGGCTAAGCCTAATCTTTCCATGGCATCTAATACAGCCCTTCATGGTGTGTTCTCTCCTTGCCCTTCCACTGCCCACATGGACCTTGCATCCAGCCTTAGCCTTTATGTCTTTGTGTTGTTTTTCTGCCTAGAATGCATGTACCCCCTTGACACCTTATCAGTGAAACTTCTCCAGACCCTGTCTGTAGTACAGCTTTAATGGCACCTATATCACAATTTACTTGTCTTTTTCACTTAGTGGATTCTGAACACCTTCAGGTGAGGACTGTATAACTCCATTTGTAAACCCAGTATCTAAGGCAATGCCTGGCCAGAGACTGTTCAGCAGTGTTCAAGATTTATGAAATAGAGGCTTAGACCTCCAGTAGGCTAAATCAATTGTAACTTGTTCTTGAGGTTACATCTCCAGCCCCAGAACCTGACCTAAGTCAGGAAAAGCAGGGTGTTTCATAGAGACAGTTATGGTGGGCTGCTTCTGCCCTGTAGGTACACCACACCCTAGATATGACTGTTTCAGAGATGTTCTGAACTCCTAACTCATGTAGCATGGTCTGATGATGAATTTTGTAGGGACGTATCAGACTGAGAATTGCAGTGCCCTAATATGATTACTGATTTAGAATACCAGTCTTAGATGGATCCAGTTCTCTTCTCCCAATCAAATGAATTATAGCGAAGTCCTGTTTGCTGTTCTATGCTTCTGTTTAGTGAGTGTACCAAAATGTTCCTAGCGTCTGCATGATCATGAATGTGGAAACAGGTAAGGTAGCTTTCTAGAAGTAGCAAAAATTGCATGTAATGGAAGTCATTATTTTCAAAACTTTTCCTGATTACATTGACTGTTCCTTATTCATTTGTGATTCTTTTTGTGATGTGGAAATACTGATTTCTGAAAATTTCGAGACTACTGTTTATAGGTTAAGGAGGTAATTTATTTATTTTTACTTTATTAAGGTATAATTGACATAGAATAAATTGCATATCTACCTATTATATATAATATATACATATTATATATGTATATACACACATATACATACACACACACACACACATATATATATATGAAGGGAATAAACACCAAATATCCATAGCCATATATTTATGTGTCTATTTCTGGTCCATCTCATTGATCTATATGTCTGTCTTTTGCAATACCAAGTTTCTTCTTGATTTCCATAACTTATTTATAATAAGTGTTTATAATAACTTTAAAAAATTATTTTAGGTCCTTTGTATTTTCACGTAAATAGAATCAGCTTGTCAAATTTTACCAAAAAAAAAAAAAAAGGCTGCTAGAATTTTGACTTCGAGTAGTGAGATTTAAATCCAGGTCTTTTTAGGCATACAGCAAAATCGTTACCATTAGCTATCTAGTATAAAGTCCACCTTTCTGGCTTAACTTCTCATTCATATTCTCCCAACTCTTCACGAAAACTTCCATGAGTATATGTAAAACCTTGAAAGTTTTTTCTAAGCACACTAAAACTAAGACTAAGGGAGAGCCTTTTATTAGCATCTCAGAGACTTATCCCATAACTATATGACCAGTGTAGTGGGATTTAATCTAAGACGTGGTGGTTTTCCTATCCTTTATCTCATGAAAGATAGCAGTGTTGATTCCTTGAGAAATTGTAGACATTTAAGTTTGATTACACCCCATTATCATCCCCTAGGTTCAGAGCTTTTTCTATATCAATTTAAAAGGCTATAAACCCAGAGACCAACAGGGTTAGGAAATGGGTTATAGAGAGGGAGTGAAGAGTATGGGAAGACATCTAGCAGTCTGATTCCATTTCCTAACAGGAATCCTTCAAAAATTCTCCTCTCTGGGCTAGAGTCTTAATTCCTAACACCACAGACAAGGATCTTTGTAAACTTGGTCCCATCTGTCTTTCCAGAAAGTGAGGGTTTTCATGTACTTCTTGGTAGGATCTTACATATCTAGGGGTGGGGTGAGAAGAGCCCACCATTTTATAGTAGAGGTTCATTAGATGAAAGACCCGCAGTCACTAGAAATTGGCTGGAATTGGAACTTCGACTAACACTGTTACTGTACTACAACTACTGCCATTACCAATAATCATTTATTGAACCCTAAGCACTTCATATGCGCGCTCTTATTTAATATTCATCTCAAATCTATGAGTTCAGTATTACTGTTATTATTTCCATTTCACAAATGAGAATTGGAGGAGGTAGAGAATTTAAGTATTTATTCAGTCATTAATAAAAAAAGGAGCGAGTATGGAAATTGAACTGAGATAGAGTTTAAAGCGCTGATCACAGAGCCTGGCACGTAACACTGAATAAATGATACCACTATTATTTTATTATCATCATTATTATGGTTATTATTACTCTTTATTTATATTAAGTAATTTAATCAAAGTTATCCAGCTAGTAAATGATAAGATCCAATTATGTCAATTCTAGAGCCCTCAATCTCAACCTAAAAATACAGTATGCTTTTTTGAGGCAAAACCCTAAATTTGGGTAGACTACCCTGTAAGTAAAAAGAAAACAACCAGCTATGCCCTTGGTGAGAAAATACTGAAGAACAAGGGAAAGGGTCTGTCATTAAGATCCAGGAGAACATATCTTTGAAAACGAAGAACTAGAAGAAATTTCAGAGAAAACATTTTGTTTACTTAGAAAAAGGGACTTACATGAAAAATGAACAGATAAAATAATAGCTTCAGTGAACAGAGTACCATGTGAGTTAAGAAAGACTAGCAAGGGGGCTTCCCTGGTGGCGCGGTGGTTGGGAGTCCACCTGCCGATGCAGGGGACACGGGTTCGTGCCCCGGTCCGGGAGGATCCCACATGCCGCGGAGCGGCTGGGCCCGTGAGCCATGGCCGCTGAGCCTGCGCGTTCGGAGCCTGTGCTCCGCGGCGGGAGAGGCCACAGCGGTGAGAGGCCCGCGTACGAAAAAAAAAAAAGAAAAACTAGCAAGAAAACTAAAACTGCTTTCATATAGCTAAAATCTGGATTGGAAGAATAAAAAACAGAACTGATATTGTGGAAATAATCACTGATATAGATATTTGCTCCAAAAGCAGAGGAAAAGAACAGAGAGGTTAAAAATGGTGAGAAAAAGGTTTATGATGGGAGAATAGAAAATTAAGCATTTACTTAGGTGTTCTTAGTGAGAAATCAGAGCATTTAGGAAAGAAATAGAATCAAGGACAAATGAAGAAAACTTTTATGAGCTAAACCTAATCTAAATATGCTGGTTCATATGGCTAATATATCCAGCCAATAGTAATAATATCTAAATATTATCCTGTTGCAGTTTTTGTATTTCATGGGTAAAAAGAAGAATCTTGTAATTATCCTAGAGGAAAAAGTTACCTGCATTTCTTTTAATGTTCAAGGAATTTTATTTCTCGTCAAAGGTGATAGAAATAGATTCTTTATTATTTGTGGTCTTGAAAAATAGTCCCTCATTTTCTTTGTAAAAATTTTACTTGAAAACCTGTTGCAGTTGACAAAGTGATGCACCAAAATCAAAAAAGAAAAAATTTAGGTTGAGGAAACTCCTCAGATATATACTGATTGTTATAAATATAGCAATAACTGTAGACTGATAATGAGAATAATAATTAAATAGAAAGTTGTATCTAAGTAATTATTGTAAATAAGATTATAGATATAAACTCCAAAATAAAAAGTA